>NW_010127931.1:0-32524 GCF_000699245.1 Pterocles gutturalis | reverse complement strand
GGAAAGAGAGAAAAATGTCTTCTATTTCACATTGCACAGCTGTTGCACTGCTCGAGAAAAACATTTTAAATATTAATATGGCTTTGGGACTAAAAGCAGTTCTGAAGAGGTACTTCAATGCAATGAGTTTCAGAAAAGTGAACAACCACACAAATAGAGCCAAAGACCAAAATCCCTCCAGCTGATAAAAAGCCAATTTATTTATTTTTTGGTGCAAGTCTACAGAACTCATTATGTGTGATTGTATCGGCTACAGCTTCCCAGTCCAAGCTCAGTGGAGAATTGCTCATAGATGCAATAGATCATGACCTCTGGAGTCAGAAGCGTTTTCCCTTTCTCACCCCAAGCTGTAAGTCTGAATTAGACTCCCTCTGTTCTCTCCTCCGCACCAGCTTTAGTGAGCTGGGGGTACTGGTTCAGGGTGCTTTTATCAGCTGCACAGCCTCTGCCTCTCAGTAAATTCCACAGCTGTGGTTAAACTGCCCGGGGAGGGTAAAGCTTTCTTACCCAATACTACCGATGTGTCTAAGGGTGTATACTGTGGTTGTCTCGTTTAGCTCTGCCATTCGCTGTCCTGTGCAGTAATCATTCCGGCTGCACCTTAAGGTGACTCACCCCACAGGTACTCACAGCGTTTGATATCCCACCCAAGAAAGAAAGAGAGGTTTCCCTCAAACAAAATAGCCTGACAGTAATTTCAGCCAGTATGCTGAGCAGAGGGCAATGCTTTAACCGTGGCGAGGATGCGTGCCAGGAAGGCACGGCTCTAGCACGGATGATTTACTGACCGGGCTCACTAAGGGCTGCAGCGTTATTAACGCACTTGGTCTGCTGACGCATCTTCGCTTCTGCTTTGAAAAGGAATCATCCTGCACGGTCTGAAATTCCTGGCTGCCAAGGGGTAGGAGGCAGCTACTTCCATCCTTTCAGCTGCTCATCTATTTCCTATGAGGGAAATGTCATTCCTAGGGATGACAAATGTTCAAGCCACCTAGTTAATTTTTTCCCAAGCTTTTTATTCTGTTCCATATGCTTCAACAGCTTTGCTGTTGACCACACTCTCCCAAGAGCAGGTCTGAAGCGAACAGTACCTGTGGCTCCAGGCTGTCAGCAGCGGGACACCCGTGTGCCCAGAACGACTCGCCGGAGCAGAGGGAGAAATGGATCACAGCTCTGGGCTACACACAATAAATCACCGGCACAGAGAGAGAAGCACAGAGACAACAGAAATACCAAAATGTGCTTTTTTGGAACACGGCTCCTGAAATGAAACAAGACAAGAAAATATTTGAAATGACAGCAAGGTCACTTTTTCCTTAACTGTTGCTCCAATTTAAGCCCACACATGTCTCTTATTTATCTTCAGCTTTGCTCTTCTGCTGTCTCTGTCCTCTAAGAGATGGTTATAGAGCATTACCAGTGCAGAAGGACTACAAAAGATGTTAGGTATTTATTAACTTATTCACTTTTTGATGATTTCCTTTTATTTTTGGAATTCAGTTACACAACTGTGCGACATTCCCAACGTTCCCTGTTAAAATCCAACTCCTCCTGTGGCGAGCAATGTACAAACATCTCCCCGTATACTGTTGCTACATGTCATGTAGACAAACTCCCTAACTTTGGACTGCAATGGCTGGGTTCACCCATGCGGTGCCAGGGCTGATTAGATTGCAAGCAATTGTAGCGGTTACTGAAAATCAGGGAGATCAGCATTTACCACAACATTAGCATTCAGACATCGTTCACTTCGTTTGCCTCATGACCTGATTTTACTACCTACAAACCTCACCTTCTGATCTCTGCTATCACACAAACAATGCACGCCGTTGCTCAAATTGATTGTTGTTAGCCTGGGGTACTCAGAACTATAAATACATCACCTCAACTGTCCTAAAATGTTCAGGGTGGAATAATGAACCGCATGCTTTGTGCAAACCAGTAAATAAAGTATCCTAATTCTGCTTAAATTAGCACTAAGAGTTTGCATTTATCTAAAAAGCTCTGTAACTGTCTATTATTATTTATTAAGAGCCATACTTTCAGTAAAACCTTAAGCTAAAATGGAAGATGTTATGCTTCCAAAAATGCAAGCTCACATTAAGAAACTGTGTGCATCGCTCAGTTACTGGAGACCCAGCCTCCCCAAACCCAGGAATAAGGCAGGCTGCATGTACGCAGACATGGAAAATTGCTCCACCAAATTTTATATATGGAAAACAGAATCCACTATTCTAAAAGGAGCATTATAAAGTTTGATGTGCCTATTTCACAAATATTTGGAACAGATATTCCCCCCTCTGACCAGACAGAAATGTCTTTGCTTCCAGCTTTAATGCCAACTCCAGGAGAAAGAAAAAGAAATTACACTTCCTGGCATTTTGGAAAACATGGGGCAAAGCTGGAAGCAGCCCATGTGGGAAGGAAGCTGAGGGGGATGTGATGGTAGGGAGCTGGGGATGGAAGCAGAAGACCTTTGGGTGTATTTTGATTGAATCAGGGAGGCCAGCAGGGACAAACACTGGCCTGGCTTCTGAGAGCAGAGAGTCCCCGCCTGTGCTTGGTGTGGAAAGCGTCCCAGCTTTGCTCTTTGATTCTTCAGCTTAATTCAATCCAGAGACAGATCAGAGCGAAACTGGGTGTGTGTGGGCGCAGGTGGGCACGTACATTTGAGGGGATGGATGGAAGGATGGAGACAATGGGCAATCGGTCCTGTCCTCCTCCCAGCACATCTCATCTCTGCGCTGCCCAAGCCAGCTCCCACTGCTGTCACACCTTCCCAGGGCTCAGCTCTGACGTACAGAGGGACTTTTTTTTCAAAGCCAAGTGCTTACAGAAGCAGAGATTTCAATGACGAGAGCTGCAATGCCATCTTTGCGATGCCCGATTCCCCCACGACGTTGCGGTTTCACAGAGGGCTGCAGTGCCAAGGAGCCGCGAGCCCCAGTCACTCACGAACCTGCTCGCTCTGGGGCTGCCCAGCACCACTGGCTGTCTGGCTGTCAGCCCCTCCGTCTATCAGGCAGCCCACCAGCGTTGCCCGCTGGCCCCAGAACGATGTCAGGTCATTGCACCAAGTGATGGCTGTGACCCGCCCGGCTTGTGTCGCTGCACTGGTCTGGAACACTGGAGCAGAGCCCAGTGAAGATTAGTTCAGACTCAGAGATGAACCCAAGGAAAGCTTCTGCTGCTGACAACAGGCCAAACCAAGCCTGCTTATGGGACAAAACGCTTCCAGTCAGACTGTGCCAGACTTGGAGAAGCCCAGGGCAGCATAAAGTATTTCTTTCTCCCGTGCTCTGAAGATCTCCTGGCCCACAATGGTGGTGCCTCGGGGATTATTGCTGGCACAGTCCTTTCACACTGCCTCCAGAGCCATTGTCCTGTGCTGAGCGAGAAAGATTCGTCCTGTCTTATAAGAGGAAACAAGATGAATTGGCATAGAAGGGGCGGTGGATGCCAGTGTGATGCATGGAGGGTCTGCAATCCCATTGCCTTCATCCTTTGGTCACCTACAGGACGTACGTTATCCCCTCTGCTGAAGCCCCTGAGAAAGGATCTATGAAAAAGAGCTGGTACAGCGATCTCTGCTTTAGTCCATAGCACGAAAAATGAGAGACTGCGACAAAGTCTGTCTAAGCAGAAATTTATTTTCTCCATCCCTGAAATGAGTCTCTTGGGATTGTACACAAATGCCAAAAGGCTGTTGTAAAGAAAACCCAGAATACCGAGTTTGTTGGCCTTTTTGCCTGGTGGAGAAGCGTGGTTCTTCAGTTCAATATTGTTCCTACTTCAAGAATTGGGAACTGTGCTTAAAAGAAAAGTGGCTATTTTAAATTAACTGAATATTTATTTGTGTCTCATGTAGCTGCGTCCACTTAGCTCCACTGTCTGTGCGTCTTTCTTTGTGTTTTGATATATGGCACCAATACAGAAATGCTGCATTCTGGGACATGAAGTGGCTCAGTGGAGAAGGATATAAACCAGATGTGTAACATATCCCGTGTGTGCTCAATGTACCTCCTGTGACCTGTCTGGAGATGGTACAAATACAATCATTTTTTGAGACAAAGAAATAGAAATTGGCTCCAAGACCACAGAGGGCATATAGCAGACCAGAGCAGTTCAGATGATAAGAAAACCTTTCAAGCTACCAAAAAATAAAAAAAAAAAAGGCAAGAAAGCATATTTTTTTCCTATAATTTTGTAAAATTAAAAAGAAGGCAAGTATCTTTCCCCCGTGTTTTGACTAAAGACATGAAAATAATTCTCTGTAGGAACATCCAGTCTGTTTCTTTTGTTAAATTAAGTGTATGATTTATCTCACAGCATAAAGAAAAAAGCTGCCAGCCTTACTGTCACCTTAAGTTTTATCCTAATAGTGCAAGTATTTCCCACCAGACCAGATTTTAGTAGAATGATAGTACTCCTCGTGGCAAATCCTAGCAAGCTGATTTTGGAGGTTCCATCTGAAAAGAAAACCTCACTTCAGGATATTTTCTTTCTCCACCAAGGGATTTTAAATTGAATGGCCCGACCCTCATTTGTTATAAACCAGGACAGACCACTGACTTAATGGACAGCAATGCCTATTGGCCTCCACTGTGACACATGAAAAAATATAAAAAAATCTGGGTAACCCAGTTCTGCTCCCCTTGCTGAATGGGCTGATTGGTGGAATACAGTGACATATACTGCTAGCAAGTGTCACAGACTCTTCCCCATTACAATCAAAACAATGGTAGAGGATGAAATCAGCTGTTTCACACCAGACAACGGGATTCAGAAGGTACACCTACCCAGCAAAAATTATCGTCAGCTCTGGGATGAAACCAAAACAAGCACAAAATGTGAAACACTGACATGGAAGATTTGTATCTTTCCAGGACGATCCTGCATTTTTTTCTTGTTCTGGTACTGGGTTTGATGCTTTCTTTTCCCAGCGCATTCTGGTCTCAAGTCTTGTACAAATGTCCTGCACACAAGGGCTTTTTACATCACATTAAAGAAAATGTCACAGATGCTACAGAAGTTATGATTGCCATGGGTTTGAACCTGCCCAGTCTGAGTAGAGGGTATGAGGGTTTTTCCTCTTGTGGTAGGGTTTGGGAGTTTTCCCTTTCTCCTCTTACCTCGGCTGCTGGTGTGGCGGGTCCCAGCAGTGGCCCTCCCCATTCCCACACAGACGGGTGGGGAACGGGTGGGCGGGGAAGGGGAGCTGAGGAATTTTGGTTTGGCACCCCTCGCACACCGAGGCAGCCAGGCGGCAAGGAGGGGAATGCAGTCGGAGCCAAGCACAATGCTAGCACGGATTGCTTCTTTTGGAAAGGAGAAAACCCAGGAGCCACAACTGAAGCACTGCTTTGCTGTTCGGATAACTCAACCATGTACTGCGCGTTGCCCCAAGCCCAACAGAACTAGGACAATATTTCACTGAATTGGGAAACAATCTTTGGGCTGTGTCTCAGAACTGAAATGCTCATTGTTTTGATAATTTGGAAAAATACCTTGTTTTTCTTTGGTTGACCAGTCTCTGGAAAAATTTAGGATGGCATGCACATTGTGGTAAAAAGGAAAAAAAATGAGAACAAACAAGAAATTTGAATTAATCTGACATGCTGGGACTGCTGGGGGATTGTAGAAATCACAAACTGAAGAAGAAGGCAACACAGATAACTGTGTTTACTGCTGAAGAGATGGGCAGAGGATTCCCAGGACAGAGTACCTGAAAACCACAAGTGTTTGGTGGCTACTGAGAAATGGGAAGGCACTTACGAGAAAGGAGCAGAGGAGCTACCAAGGAATGTGAGAAGTTCACAGCCCAGCCTAGCCGGTTTCGTTTGTGTGGGCTGGATGCTGCTGCTCTAATCAGGCCATTTTCAATGGGCCCTTTGGGCTGCTACTGAAAAAGGGGTTCTTCCGTTCGCTCTTCCCCCAGACACTAATTTCTGTGCTCTCTTACACCATCATGAGCATTTATGTGGCTGTACCACCCTAAGAAAATAATTTAAAAAAGAAAGTATACAACTGTTTGAGCTGATATTCAGCTGGATCGGTTCTGTGGTCCAACTCATTGCACAGCCGTATAAACACTGGTGCCAGACAAGAACTGGGTGAAAAAAGGGACTGGGTGCAGAGGAAGAGGGGCGAGAGGAGTGGAACAGCCCCTTTCAGCAGCAGCCAGATTTGTGCCAGGTTAAAGTGGCCACGTAACCACAACCTTTGAGTAGCCCCCTTAATTTCATTTTGGGCGTCTGAAGAATCAGCTCTTACTCCTACTGGGTAAGAGCAGGACAAACAGGCTTTTATCATCTGATCATCTCACATTTGCTGAACTTGTGATATGCTCCATGCTCTGCCAGAATTTTCAGGAGGATCCATGGCAATTATAAGGAAACCCACCTAGGGACAATACCAGTCCAGTGTAAGAAGCTGGTACGTGCACAGCCACGTTAGCAGCTCCATCTGCTAGGAAATCTAATGAGCTCAAGAGCAGACAAGAACTGATATGTGAAGTTAAAGTATAAATCTGACAGCATAAATCAAAAGGATGGAAATCAATGGATTTTGAATAGGTTCTTTCACGTGATAGTGTTCTCCTGGAACCAGAAAGCAGACATTGTAACAAAAAGGCTTTACAGTGTTCTGAATTAATTATTAGTATTTTTCTTAGCACAGAGGAGTTAAATGAAGTGGGAAATAAAAATGCATATGTGTATGCATATACATTAGAGATAGAAAGTGTAGTGAAAAGAGGTTGATATGGAATATTGACTCATACAGAATATGGACAAAATACTGACTGCCTGTTGCAAGTTTTCTACTTTCCCTAAGACATCTTCTTTCTGGGCTACAACTGGCAGATGCATGAAGATTCAGCATCCCCAAGCAAATCCCTGTGCATCACTTTGTGGAAAGAGTGATGAAACTGTGGGCTAACAGCTTCCCTGAATCAGCTGAGTGCCTGCAATGAAAGGTCCGATGGACCAGCTGAGCTCTTTCCACTCAAATGCAATGTAGACAATATCTTCACTGAAATAATAGAAGCAGAACAAAGTAGGATGTGTTGAGATCCAAGGACTCCCACAGGTTATCCAAGAAGCAGCATAATGTTATTTTAGGTCACTGATATAATGACACCAATACCAATGCTGGTAGCAGGAATTCCATGCCTGGTCCACAAGTGATTTAGGACCATCAATATGCTACCATGAAAGTAGCCATTTCCCACAGTGTTTATAGGGAACATTATTTATTGCCATTTTCTTCAATTTTTGATTAAGATTTGTATAGTTTATTTGAAATTTTAATGAAATTATTTAGCTTTTCTGATAATCTGTTATGATTCTTGTTTTTAATTTTGTAGGTGTTAATTTGATATTGAACGAGTGAATATTTTAAGCTTCAGTTGTCTTATACTAGTATAGTTTCTGTGATAGCTCTTCTCAAGTTTGTTCTTTCACATTTATTATTTCAATATATTTATGAAAGAGTTTTGAACTGTTTTTTATTTCAAAAAATAGCATACATCAAAAGTACTAAAAAATCCAGCAAAATTTGGTTTTCTTGTTGAAAGTGAATTAAGGAAGCATGTTTCCACTGAAGTGGTACCTCTAATTCCCTAGAAGCTCAATGTTTATTATGCCATTGGGAAAATAATATTTCTGGTGCTAACAAGGTTTGATTACAGCTTTTCCCCTCAAGCAACTACTTCTGAAGCAGTAACAATTTCCTCTGGGAAGCCATCCTCTCTCACCTGGCCAGCTCTTCTCTTAGTTACCTGGTCCAAAGCCTGCCGAGGTTGATTTCCATTCCTTTGACTCAGACCCACTATCCATGTCTCCCCATCTTCTGTGACACTGGAAATAATTCATCCTCTGTCTTATTAAATTTCAGCTGGCCTTGGCTACTGGCCTGCTCCAAAGGTTGCCTTGTCAGGATGGTTCACCAACAGCAGAAGCAGTTTAAACTGAAAACATGCCAGTTAGGGGTTTCATGCAAAACATTCAAACATTCCAAATGAAAAGAATGATCTAAAAGAAAAACACAGAACTCTGCTGCCATTCGGTGTGTCTCTGCCGTCAGTAAAGGATACAGCTAGTCATTTCATTCAAAACAAAACACGCAGTCTTTCTAAATACCCTCCCTGATCAGACCACCAAAGCACTTAGCATCTCTCTTTTGCTCACCAAATAATTTTATGATTTTCCACAAGAAACAGCCAGGCCAAACTCTAATAACCACTGTGAGAGGATGGGAGTACATCATGTCTCCAGACACCGTGAAAATAAATCACTAGCGAAACAAAATTTTATATGGCTTGGTTTTTAAATTATGTTTTGCTATAAGGAAATGATGAACAGAAGCGTGAACCAAACTAAGGAGCAAATAACTATTCTTGCCTAGACCTTGGAGCACTGTTATTATCAGAAAAAAGAGCAATCTTCACAAGCAGCCAAGAGGTTTAAAAGCACCAGCCACGGGCTTCAGAAACCTTTTCCCTTTAAGATCAGAATGTCAACATTAGAGACTGTGTCTCTACTAATAAATAACATGCACAATTTTAACAATGAGGGCAGTTAATCACTGTGGCATCTTATCTAGGGATGAACAAGATTCCTGTTACTTACAGTCTTTAAATCAAGACTTGGCGTATGTCTGTGCGTCACGCTGCGATGTAAAGCAGAGGCACGAGAGCCGTTTCAAAACCACCTAGCTCCCATAGTAACATGAGTCTAGCGGTAGAAAGGCTGAGTTAGTACAAATTAATTAGGCCAATTTATCCAGCATTTTGGTGGGGTAGATTATCCCATTCTGAGTTCAGCTACACTGCTCTCCATCCCTAACAGCTTATTTAAAGTTACCCTACGTATCTTTACTCTTCCTCGTGGTTGCTGGTGTAGATGTAAGATCTGGATGGCTGACCGTCTGTAAGAAGTATCAAAGCTCAGGCGGATATTGTGGGCTGCATGGAGAGATCACTGGGTGATGCTCATGGCCTGGTAGACAGATCCTCTCTGAAGGCTACTCAGATAAAATAAAAACACTTTCAGAGATCAGCCCTAGAACAGACATCACTCAGCAATATGGACAAAAAATTTCTGACTCTAGGACTGGCTGTCTCTGGCCCTCTCTGCCCCTCCTGTTCTTGTCTGTGCACTTCAGTCAAGTGCTGGGACCTCCCAGGTTTGCACTGTCATCAAGATTCACACCGAAGCATCTCTCTGAGAGTAGTGGGATGTACTAACACGTGTTAGATGCCCTATTGCACTCCCATCCTAACCAGTGTCAACCACTGCCTGAGAAGATTCTTTCTACCTGTGTTCCCCCCTACACGGCAGAATATACTCCTGTATCAGTATCTGTTTCTGTTACCAAACTCTGGATACTCTCCCCCGTCAGCATTTTTGGTCTCCTAACGCTTGTCCTTGGCTACCCTCACAAACCTGCACAGCAAACATTCCTGCCCCTGCTGCAAGGGGCTGAGCCCACGGATTGTGCCTCGCTGGCACGGCGAGTGCTTCAGGAGTGGCAACGTTTCAATCCCACTTTATACTTTGCCACCAGAAAGCCAGGCACACGCGCTGAAATGCTGCCCGTGCATTACCGCAGTGTCTTCTGTAAGAAAACATGGATTTCTGCCACCAGACAGACACAGAAACTAGTAAGCTATTCCCTGCATTCTTCTATCCCCCTGGGCACCCGGTGTAAGGGAAGCCATTGATGCTTGCCATCAGATAGACACACAGACTAGTAATAAAGTACCCATGATTCACTGCTTTTTTATTCCTTGGGGTGCTTCTGAAGAGGGAGCTACTGATTTCTTACTTATGTTTAAATGATTTGTGAAGGGGAAAAAATATTCCTATTTTATAGCCCATGCCTTTAGCCATAGGGGAAACTGTTTTCTGGGAGTTCTGTATTTTGTTTGACAGATAGCTCTCCTCTAATTACTTATCTTTACTTTTTTTTAAGCCAAAGTTTTCCCTAATCTTGTAAGTTTAATCAGATAAAAGTTGCTATCTATCAAGTGAAACATCTAAGCCCTCCCAGTTTCTTAATTTACTCATTTCAGTAGGAGATTTTCCAGCTTGAAGAACATGATCTTTAATGCCTCATCATTTACAACACACTAGCCGCAGCGGTATATGCAATTATATGATAGTGCCCTACCCTAAGGATCATGTAAAAGACAAAGAAGGTGAAGAGAAACAGACATGCCAAGTAGTTTTTCCAAAGTCACAGAGAAAATCTGGCAGAGCCAGGCAGAAACCAAGTTCTCTGGCTCTCTGGTCCAGTGCCCACATCTCTGGTCACTAGATATGCTGCCTCTCAGCCCTTGCCTAGTGCCTGGGTACAGCAAGCCCCAATTCTTGTGAATTGTTGGGCAGCAGAACAGCCAGGATCTCCTTGACCTACCAGCTCTGGGCTAGGGGAGGCCACAGCGGTCCTCCGTGCTCTTTGGAAGCAGGAGGATGTGCAGGTTCTGCCCTTAGCCAGGGATGGGTTCGGACACCAGAGAGATAGGCAGAGCACAGCAAGCTAAATAGAGACAGAGGTCTCCACACCCAGCCAGCAAGGGGAATCCTATCCCTAAGAGGAATCCTATCCCCAAGACAGACTGGAGCCACATCATTGCATAACGCTCTAGAAGGCACAGCATCCCCTGGAGCTCCCACGGCAGGGCCCTCGCCACAGGGCATATTTTGGTGAGTGGTGTGAATATGGCCCTTCTTCACCATTTCCTTTCCATATTAGTCCCATTTAGTCTTGCTCCACTTTCTGCCTCTGGAAGCCTAGCATAAGCTGTGTCTGGTCTGGGGGAGAAAGCAAGCCTAGCATTTTCTGTAGGCAAGGATCCACAGCTCAAAACCACCTAATAATACGTCTCAGTTCTTCCTGACTTGGTAGGTCTGCAGTGGAGAGGCCAGGGTTTGGAATAGAAGAGAAGAAATTGGCCAGGACAAAAGTGCATTGGCAGAGCTCTGTGGAGGCACTCACGCAAATCCTGCCCACACGACGTCTGGATCCATCCAGGGCTTTCATGATCACTGGATTTGCCAATCTTTTTTTAAAAAGCAAACAATCAATAAAGGGAGAGAAAAAAAAATGAAGCAACTGCTTGGCCTGAAATTTGTTGCTACTCGAGAACTTCCCACATTGTGCTAAGTGAAAGTAAAGAGGGAAGTGTACTCTTTTGGGGCCCAATTCACACCCAAGGTCTTGGCCTCGGCCACATCTGTTCTTCCAGGGAGGCTCAAGTGTTCAGATGTGGCTGGTGAGCTCCTGAAGGTGGTTGGGCCAAACAAGCAGCGCTCAGGGCTGAGCTGGCTGAGAGGCAGGCTGGTTCTGTGCCTTTCTCAGGGAAAGGTTGCTGAGAGAGTTCTTCAGGAACCCAAGCTGGAAAATAAAGCTGTTGCTCATGCAGGGAAGTCCTCCTGAACAGAAGCAGCAGTGTGGCAGCTTGCAGCCCAGCAAGGGGAATGCCTCCGCCTGGAGCCCCACATGTGGATCTCGCTTTCCGCTGACTAACATCCACTGCTGCCACCGCTTCTGCAAAGGCAAACAGCAGCCCCTAAACCAGCATCTGCAGCATAACGTGTAAGGAGGAAGCTTACGGGAGTGCTGCGGTTGTTCTCCTTGCATTTCGCCCTTGCCTGCACAGGCAACCACCATCCAGACTCCAGTTCTGCCAGTCTGTCCTACCAACCTTTAAATCCTCTGTATTTGACTGAACTAATCCCTAGACTGATTTATGAACCACTGGTGTCATGTTAGCCTTTTCCTGTTGTCCAGAAGGAAGGATTTTGTGTTTATTCCTCTATTTTGAGAGGACAGTCTGAATCTTCACCTGAGTTATCTTTACACAGAGAAAGATCTTATTCAGAGGACCTGCTCTCAGGACAGAGACATACAAGCAGACACAATAACTTGCATGTTATGTTTCCTGGTGAAAGTGAAGATACAACCTTGTGGAACAAGAAATTCAACATAATCAAACATCAGAAATGTTTCTTCCATTAAAAAATATTGCTTGTCCTTGACAACCATTTACTATAATTTAATTTCAGTGGGAACAGCCTTATTTGCATGAGGCATCAGCAGTTTGTCTTTAGGGGAACTGGACATTACAATAAGCAGCCTTCTGAAGAGGACCTCTTACATGCAAACTATTAATTCAAGGTAAAGATCTAGAAACATCCAAGAGCCACAGAGACTGCCTGAAGCAGAGGTACAGGTTCTGGAAGGAGCAGCTAAACACCTCATTAGCTGAGCTTCACGCCGCTTAGTCTGAGTGACTGAATATTTCCAACACAATTGAAACTGTGGTTCTCTGAATTAATGTTATTTTTAATAAAAGGAGGCGTTAAGTTGCCTTCTTTGGTGAGCATTGTGGAATGTTTCTGACTTCCCTACCAGACATGGCTGCTTTCGAGTGATATTTGTGAGGCACTTGGAGGAGAAATGTGCTATGCAAAATTAGAGATTATGCCAAACCTCAGTGTTGGATTAATACGTCTGTGTGAATTTAGAGGATGAAAAGCCACCTTCCATTTGGTGGCAAGGTGTCAAATTCCATGTTAGAGTAAACTGATGCAGACAGTTAATTATAAAAAAAAGTTATTCCAGTTGTACTGACGAAGAATCTGACCTTGGTCCCTTTGCCTGAAATGAAGCAACCGAAATCCTGGGTCTGAACATGCCAGAAGTTAAAACTGACATCTAGATCCTAGTTTTTCTTTTGGGGCCTTTTTTTAATGCTTCTTTTTAGAGTGATGATATATTCCTATACGAATGCTTTGCAGCAATTGCTAGTAAAGAAGTCACAAATCAGCAGAAAGATGCTTTCTAAATTATAAAATTTCAAGAGCATCAGATTTTTTCAGCCATTTTCTATGTTCGTTTAGAACATACACTAATTCAAAGTAAGAATAAGTTTCCGTTTAAAATGAAGGAATGAATTTAGTGTCCCCTCTAACTCCATATATACCTCCCGTGATTTGGTAAATGGTACTTTTGTGAAAAACTCACTCTGCTAGTGCATGAAATTAGGACGCTGCAGTCCCGTCCAACAGCATCGATTCTCCTTTGATTAAGAACGAACCAAGCATTGCAGAAGCAGCAACATCTCAAGCCAGATCCCTACCGCTACAGGGGACACAGCAATACAGACTATGGCAAACACATCTGCAGGACCACTTTCAAAGTGGTTTCAGTGTCTCACTGGGAGATTTTTGCTGGCTAAATTAGCAAAATTCAGAGCATACATTAGGTCTGTGACTCCAGTTAATGAGTGCTTTGTTTTATTAGATGAATTGGTAAGGAGGATCATTTTCTAATACATCTTTTCCCAGCAGAGTAAAATATCCACCACTGAAAACAGCCATAGGCGATCCATTATTTTTATATTACCCATGTAAGCTGCTCCTTACAAGTAATGAACACTAGTAACTAAGCGCTGCTCAGAAGAATAAATGACTAACCAGATTTTATCAGTACACAAGCTAAATTCAATGATTTATGAAGAAATCTTGGTCCCGTCTAATGGAATTTTCCCAAAATAAATTCATGTAAACAACTTGCCACAAAGAGGCAGTCAGTGCTGGTTGGTATGTGTAAACAGCTTTAACAGTTGAGAATATAATCTCCTTGACTGCTGGGCAGGCTGGGGAGATTCATGCAGAGTCTCCCTTCAGAAAACCACCTTTGGCTCTGAGCCTCCTGACATCATAATGCCACCCATTTCATTAGCTTTTAGTAAATGTTACTGTCATCATAGACGGGTAGAATCTTTTGGCCTCTCAAAGCCAACACATGAATTTTTACAGTCCTCATCAGAATCCCAGGATGAGAGTAACGGGTAGGACTAGTGGGAGGAGGTAAGAGAAACAGAAATTAAAAAAAAAAATTCCAACTCCAGAATAAATGTACCACAGTGTATTCAGTTTGCAGCGGTGGATTACCAATACCTTTCTATCTGTTCCTAGAATCAAGCTGAAAGTACGATGCGGTTGTATTAACGCGTTGCAGTCATTCTTAACGTGTTTCCAGAGAACTCCTATTTACATGGTCTCTAACTGCAAATTGAAGTCAAATACTTAATAAATTATCTTACTGATGTTAATTAGTCCTGTTAGGAGATAACACTGAGAGCCATGTGTGTAAACTGATCTGTGCGAGTGGCTCAAACCGACTCGGGCTGGTTCCCAAACAACCCAGAGCAGTCCTTCTAAACCGAACCCAGCCGTTTTCAAAGCTTGCATTGCTATCAGAAATCTTTCCTTCTCCACCTCAATTCATCCTCAAAAGCAACACATCACAGTCAGCATCATTTCTATTAGAAAAAGGGCAATTAGGCAGGCTGGCTGAGTCCCAAAACTGCAGTTAGCTTTTTCTAATGACTATTCATAAATACAGCATCATTAGCAGTTTCGTGGGGTTATAGCCGCAGTACAGCGTGTTCTACTGCTCTGTGGAAGAAGAAATCCTGCACTATACACACAGATTTTACAGGTACCAATAAGTACCTTTTTTAGATTTGTAAAACTTTCAAGGCTTTTCACAGCTAATATTTCTACATTAGCCTGATTCCCCAGTATGTCTGCTGGGCAGAGGAAGACTGATGTTTTTTAAAAGAGACTAGTGATTCTGCACGCCTCTTCCGGGTTGCCTAACCTGAGCCAGCTCCGAGAACAGTCCGATAGTTTCAGGACTTCCAAAAATCAGTTCCTTTGAGGTGTCTCAGCATAACACCTCATCAGTCTCTTCTCAACTCTAGCCAGTGACAAAAAATCCCCAAACACTCCTTGCTCCTGAAGTCACAGCTGAAGTTGGACACTCTGCTTTCTTACAGAGACGTAGGATTTAATTTGCACCCACAGCCAAACGCTGCTGGTGGATAGCTGGCGATTACCACCTCATCCCGGAGCTGATCGAAGTGGTTCCTAGGACTTTTATCATGTAACTCTAAGCTTAGATCAGCCTGAATGAGATCAGTATTTACCTCCACTGTCTCAGACAGCTGTCTGATCATGTAACTTGTGAGCTGTCTTGGAATACAGTTTCCTGACCATCAAAATTTTGTTTCAATTTTTTATGTTGATTTGATTAAAACAAAAGGAAGTGTCTTCGGCCAGTTGAATTAAAGGATTTTATCTGTCCATGGCTTTTACATTAGAATGGTTTCATTTTGAAATAAGAACAAAAAAGTTTAATTCAATCATCGGCACAAAAATAATACAGTATCAGATAATGGAGACTTCCTAGGAAAGATATACCTGATGTCGGCCAGCCTCGTAAGCAGGCTGGCAGCCAGTTCTAATGAAAAAACAGTCTGTGAAGAATTCCCAGCATATTATATTCCCAGGCTTTTTACAAGCTATTTTCTGGCTAATCAAAAACCAGAAGCTATGTCTTCAGCAGATATAGAATAACATCCTTGCTGAAACACATCAGCTCAAGATCTGGCCCACAGCATAAATTTCAGATGTTCAGCTACACCGGAACCCAATTCCTCTCCTACCCCTGGCTTTAATCAGGTGTGACAGCACTTGAAGTCCGTATGTTCAGGGCAGTGGGAATGAAACGGGAAATCAAGCCAGATCACAATGGTGGTGATTTCTGATGACTTTGCAGAAATGGATTTATCATGAGTAAGGCATCAGAGAAGTCACACCTCTGTGCCTCGTCCATACCCATGTGGACATACCCTCAGGCCAGCTCGGATCCTGCGGCTCACAGAACTGCTAACGGGGGGGATCAGCCAGCCCTCAGCTGCCGGCGCGCTGCGAGTACATGGGATCAGTGCAGAGAGGTTTAAAGCATTCTGCACAAACACGGATTAATCTACAAAAGAAGTTAATGAAGCACGAAACATGAGTGGTATTTATGCAGCATCTGGGGCTGTATAGAACTATGACTATGATACCTTTGCACCTTCCTTCTTAGAAAGCTCTTCTAGTCTCCTCTTTACAAAACATTATTTGAGATCATACGTATGGAGGTACTGTATGCTGTTGAGAACTGCTGGTAATGTGCAATAGCTTCATTTACCAGTACTGGACTGGTAGATGAACTATTTGCCAACCTTAATATAATCCTGGAAGATGAAATGTATAACTAGCTTTATGCATAGGGTACACACAGAAATAGCACTGCGTCTCCCAATCATATGTGATGCTGTTTCCACAAATAATGGATTTTCGCAATGTTGGGCAGCACTTTGGTTAGTGCATTGTAAAGGACAGCAGGATGTACCCCTGCTTTTCTCCCTGCCTTCACTCACTCCATTAATCTAGACAAACCATTTAATCTCTTAACACCTTATTCTGGCAATCTGTTATAGTTATTCTGAAGCTTAATTACCATTTGTGATGCATTCAAGAACTTCAAATGAAGAGTGACATGGACGCACGAAGTGTTGTTGCCTGCTCCTTTGAAACTTTGGGGCTCTCCATTAACCATCAAGTGGATTCAATTCTCTTAATTACCTCAGCCTTATTCCACTACAAGTCTCCAGAGTCATTATTTATGTTGTAATAAGAACAGATTCAGGCTGAGCTTTCCCGCTTTTAGAATTGACTAAAGATCTTTCAGTTATGAGGATAGTTCAATTTTAAGCTGAAATGGCCAGTGTGTTTCCCCAGCTGGTTATTCCACACACACCCCCCATTTCTCTTCCTTCCCAGATTTTTGCTCTGCTCTCTTTTACATTCAGCAGCAGGTTATTGTGGCAGTTCACCTTCCCACAGCGTACGTCAGGATTTACCCAGTCTGATACCATACCACCTTCAAAACCAGGTAATATTTCTCCTGGCTGGAAATGGTCAGTAGCAGGGGATACAATTCTCAGCTAAAGTATA
This sequence comes from Pterocles gutturalis, assembly GCF_000699245.1. Lineage (NCBI taxonomy): Eukaryota > Metazoa > Chordata > Aves > Pterocliformes > Pteroclidae > Pterocles > Pterocles gutturalis. The sequence goes on along the minus strand of NW_010127931.1, from coordinate 15,662 downwards.
GTTTATAGTATATAGTTTACAGTATAAAAGTCTGAAGTATAGTTCCAACAATCCTCTGGGAATTGGATCCTTGCAATCTACACCTCATGGTGGCAGAAGACTTCACGATATTCAACACCTCTACAGGACAAGTTGGGATTTTTGTATTTTCTATTTAAGTACCATTCAGATGTGCCTGGCATTTAGGTTCCCAGCTCCCCGAGATTATTTTGACATCTCCAGCATAAGCACTGGTGCCATCTTCACATCTGATGCTGTAGTCAGCTTGAAAATATGTCAGTCTTTGGTCACTGGTGTCCCTTACCACAGTGCATGAACATCTTTCACAGTGAAACCTCTTCTCTAGACACAAATGCCTTTATTCATGCTCTTTCCATCAGAACTTAGCCTGCAGCTACTAGTAAACTAATGACCAGTAATATTTTCATACAGAAATCCTTTTGGAGAAATCCTCCTGTTTATCCTTCCTTGGGGCCACTCCTGCCGCCCTCTCCTGTATCCCTGTCCCACTGACTGGTGAGCAAGCTGCAGAATTGTGCCCTTTGGGTGTGAGTTTTGGAATAAGCTGACAGCTTGTCACAGTTTTGACAGCTCACTGCTTGGTGTGTTAACCCCATTATGTTTGACATCCAAGGTCAACAAGATCACTGGAAATGCCCCATTGCTGATCCTGAGGAGTCTCAGAGTTTTCCCCCTGACAGCTGGCTGTTAGCTGCCTGTCACAGATGCCATAACCAGATAGGAGAGAGAGAGATCTTCCTGCAAATCTGGTCCCTGTGACTGCTACTTTGTGTAATTGCTCCTTGAAGTGTCTTGTTCATCTAATTATTGGGATGACACAAAAAACTATTAATAGCTATAAATTCACAAATGTCAACTCTATCTGATCTAGTAAGAAGATAAAAGCTGTTGTGTTTTACACCAGTAGCTGGGTACACTAATGCCTCTGAAAACGGGGAAAGCAGTCTAAGAAGGGAAGATTAGTAGGAAACAGCATATGCAGGTTTTAATACATGTCCTTTTCTTACAAGAAAGAAGAATTTATTTCCATACCTATGCTATTGTATTAGGGATATTTAGATCAAATCCTAAAACATTGCAAATGGCTTAATTTCATTTCAATCCAACCAGCAGAGCAGCCACCAGGATCTCCAGAACAATGCGGCTATTTTGAAAGTTTGAAAGTGTAGCAGAGAACTCATATTGGATTTTTTTCCCCTTTTTCTTTTGTTTTGTGGTGTCCTGTGTTTTTTTTTCCCATTCACCTCCAGATTTTTCAGTCCTTATGGAGTGCTTGGGTCACATTCTCTGTTCCCCACAAGTACAAGGACTTTTCAAAATGAAAGCTGAGATTGTGGTGCATCCACAGGCGACAGGACTCAGGGCTCTAAGCAATGCACCAAATATTGCTGCACTTCCAATAACACGACCAGATTTACCAACACTGTATTGATTTCAGCTGAGTGATGGCGATTTACATGAGGCAAGACAGTGTCCCTGGTTTGTCCAGGAAGCAATAAACTCGATTCAGCTCTGCACCTACACAATTCTGTAGGCCAGATACTGCTCACAGATGCACATATATAAATGTTCTCACAGCTGCTGTGGCACAGGGCATGAGACCAGCTCTCCTGGCCTCCTCAGGTCCTCACTGCCCACCTGAGCCTTGGGTGCCAGCTCTGTGATCCACCACATCGCATGTAGCCAGGCTCGCTGGCCTGTCATCCCCTTGCCCTGCAAGACTGCAGCATAATGGAGATCCTCCGGCACTTTGCAATAACTTGGGAAACTCCATCCCCAGCTCCAGCCCCTGCAGGAGCTCTCTTGCCTTGGAGATGCCCCAAAGCAGAGTCTGTCACGAGCAACACACAGGACCATGCCACTGCTCCTCAGAGCACAGGCTGGCCTTACGCATCCATACATGTCAGATAGGGATAAACCAGGGGATTGTCACCTACTGGGAAAGCCACCAGGCACCCCAGGAAAGCCCTATGTGGGTGGTTACAGCTGGCCACGGAGTGTCGCTGTTACCCCAAATTTTGGAGCTGGTCACTCATCCATGCTACAGCATGAAGCAGATAAGAACACACAACTGTCCCTTTAAAAGGGAAAAAAAATATAATGTGGCATCATCTCTTTCTCTCTCCTCTCAAATGCCCAACTTTTCTCCCCTGTCCTCCCCTCCTCTTTTCTCCTGGGAACCAGGATTCCTAAGCTCTGCTTGGAACCAAAGCTCAGACTTTTTGGCAGCACAAAGGGACTCAAATGAGAGCTAAATTAAACCTTTTCAAAACTTCCCCAGCCAGTCGGGTAGCAGACAAGAGGCACATTCCAGGACCATGTGGGAGATCTGAGCGCTGAGGCAGACAGCAAAGGCAAAGGTGATGCCTCCAGCTTCTGCAGAGGTGCCAATCCGTCTGCGCTGGCCCCGCTGCAGCCTGCGCAAGGGTCAGTGCTACTGTCCCCACAAAAAAAAATAAATCCCTCCCTCCTGGCCAGGGTGAAGATCCCAAAAAGGACAGTACAGCCGTGGAGCAGCACGCTGGTGTGGATTCACAGAAGTTTAGTACAGAGGACAGTGAGCCGAGGCAGGAGTGCTTTCTGGTCAGGGTGCAGTGTGGATTTGGGGATAACAGACGCCACCCAGAAGACCCCAGCAGAATTAGGCACCCCTTATCTTTCTCCAATTTTCTCTTCAGGTCTGCTCCAGTGTGTACAGAGGGCAATATAAAGGTTTCCTGTTGGCTTTATGGACAATGACATCCACTCACTGCTTCTTTCTTTGTCTTTCTAAAGCAGAAAGTTCATGCCCAACAGAACAGGGGTGGTGAAGGAAAGAGCACAAAATTCCATTTCTAGCACTGCACTGACCTTCTGCTGGGAACGCCTGGAAAACTTCAGCTTTTGAGGAATTCTACACTGTCACAATTTCATAACAGTAGGACATTTATTTGAAAAACTAGAAAGTATTGCTTTTTCTAAGCTTTAAACTAAGATTTTTTTTTTTCCCCCAAGATAAGGGAAACAAACTAATTTCAACTATTCCCCCCCCATCATTTTGTACAATCTGTTTCACTGAAGTGTTTTTGAACAGTGAAATGGAAACATTTAATGCAAGTAAGATCTGGTTTCATCACGCATGGGCTACAGCCACATAACACTGACTGCCACTGAGGTACATCTGGGTGCAAAGGAGCTGGCCTATGTTATTTTCATTTTCTCATTGTTCTTCTATGAATATCCAGGGAGAATCACCATGACTGGTCTCTAAAACAGGCCAGATGAGCATCCAAGAGACGGAATTTAGGTAGAGTTCATTCTGTTTCAGAGCAGGCAGAGGACCTGGACTAGACTCTTTGGGTCTATGATTCTATGGCAACACCACAATCTCTGCAAAACTGTATGGTTTGTTCCCAGAACCATAAATCTACCCTGGCATCATTGGAAACTCAGTGTTGGAAAGCTCAGTTTAATTTCAGATTTATTGCAGTAATCAAAACTGAACAAAATCAGCCCAAGACTGAGCCTCCTACCTGAACCTGTGACTTGTGGAGTGAAAGCTGCCTGAATTTTCTGGTACTTACAAATTCCTACTGGATCAGAAATGTCACAATCATTTTATGTCTTGGCTTTTGGTAGAACTGGAGTCAGAGCTGTTGCTCCAGACAAACAAAATAAACTCCTGGGTCTTAGTCTGTTGGCTGATGATGAAGGTGTAGTGGAGTATACTAATTTTTGTTGAATTATTGAATGTCCTCATGTAAATGAAAAATCGCAATGTCAGGCAGTGACTGAGCCATCCCTTCCATCAACATTAATTCCTACTCTATGATTCAGTATTTTCCTTGATGGTCCCTACCAAAGTCAGGGAGGGCAAAAACATATGTAATTTAATGAGTGACCTCCAACCCCACAGAAGTGTTGTCCTTCATGTGTAAGGGCTAAGATTCTGTTGACTAGTGGGGCCTTAAATGAATAAAAGTAGATTTACTTATTTTACCCGTTGATCTATCTATACCTGACCTCATATTCAAGTCCACATGCCATCACTGAAGTCTTTACTACTGGGGTACCTAAACACTAAATAGATACTGGATCCCTCATCTGTAGGTCCAAACTAACAAGCGCCAAAACACTGGTGAATCAAAACTGACATAACGTGGTTTTGTCTTAAGGCCATGTAAAATTTTAAATTACATTTTAAAATCTAGATGTTTGAATTTTACTGCATTTAAATTAGATAACTGAACCATTTGCTGTAAAACGTATCTAAAGAGTTTATACTTTCCACTGGAAAAGCACTCGCCAAACTCTTAGCAAGATAAGAATCAAATTATATACGTTTAAAGTGACATTTAGAGGCCTCAGTACTTTTCATATTTGATCTCAGATCTTAGAGCTGGCATCTGTTTCTCCTTTTAGTTAAGAAACTGAAAGACTATTTACATATTCTTAGGAGTATATCTCCAATTAAATCTTTTTCAGAACTGCACTCTCAACATTTCATATTAAGTTTCTTGGCAGACAACTATCTTTTTCTTTAAGAGATTTATTTATTCAGTTGGATACTTTTTTTCATCCTTTGCCTGGGCACTTTGAGTCTTCGGCCTCACCATCCTATAATTAGAAAAATGACCCTGCTCAGAAGTTTTAGAGCTCTGCTCCACAAAGTCTTCTTCCCAGTTCATTTATTTATCCACCTTTTCACTGATGTGGCTTCATCTAGTAATTGCCTTGCTAACACAACCTGCAGCAGTAGAGCAGAGTGAATTGAATCGGGCATTTAGAAACTTACCAAAGACCAACATCCAAACCAAGAAATCAGCTCACCAAATGATAATGAACTATTTCTACATTGCTCACTCAGTGAGAAGGAGAGGTGGGTGAGAAAGACAAGAGAAACACAGGGCAAATACAGACCTGCTGAGGACTGGCAGAAACCGTGACAGTCCTTTTCTAAAAGGAATTGTTCCTACCCCCAAACCGTAGGTAGAATCCACTGTTGCCCAGTCTCCCTTATCAAGTCTGTATATATTTCCTGTTTAGTTTTCAGATAAGTCTGCCCAGGTGTCTCAGCCTAGACAAAATAATCATACATCAGCTCCCCAGCATTTCCTCAACCCCCTTCATCGGGCAGATGGACAGAAGCATATTCTCACTTTCTCCGGATACCTGACAAGTGGATGTCTTTAGCAGCATGCCTGGAAAGTCACCAAATCTGGGCTCCTTTGGACTAGGGTAGGAAGCAGATTCCAGAACATTTCAAACTCCTCATAAAAGACACTCTATCAGCACCCTCAGAGTAATGGAGCTGGGTGGATTTCTCCCCCCAGCACTGCTGCGGACATCAGCACGAGCAAGACTCACTGGATCCATCCTTAGTGGCACCACTGTGAATCTCATTGACCTCCGAGTTATTCTTCTTCCACTTGACACTGGAATCCCATTTACCAGAAATAGATATTCAGGATTTAGTACCTAAAGACAAGAATAGTAAATCGAAGCAGGCTTTGACCTGTTAGATCTAAATTACATTTCCTTACTTGTTACAGTAGAACGTTAAATCCAAGCCTGGTAGGAGTAAAACTTTACTGGTACCTAGCCCAGTTATCTACATAACACACCAGTGATACTATCTGCACTTTCTGCCAGAGAAATAGGTGGGCTGCAAGAATTTTCAAAAGGATTTTGTGGGACCAGGTTCAGGTGTACATCCCACACAGCTGTACCTCCAGAGCTACAGAGGAACTTTTCCAAGCCTGCATCAGGGGCACTGAAGAGTAAGCAACTAGACAGCCTGAACGTCTTGTCTGCATTTTATTCAATGACTTTTGCTCTGAACCATACTCTGTAGGAACCTCTCTCCACTCACAAAACAGTAAAACTACCTTTTTAGTCCTAAAGTTAGACAAAGTGGCTACTTTCAGCCATTCCCCAGCTCCTGCTTCATGGGAACAAGGCCATCTGTGACCAGGGACAATCCAGACCTGCAAAATCTACTTAAAGTCTCTGTCTGCACAAATCACATTAAGATGCTATAAGCAAAAAGTTAGTTTACTACAGTTTACAATTGTTTTAAACAAGCTCTGATCCCTATAAAGAAGTTGGAAACCCTTGTTGTGATAGAGCACATTGATGGGCCATCTAGAAGCAGAAGGCCTGGAAATCCGGAATTGCGAGCGATCGGCGCTTTGACTGCTCTTCCTCACACCAGCCTCAGTCCAGACTGACCCTCCCGATTTCAGGGCAATTCCCTCATGTTGAAAACCTGGTGAGACTCTGGTCTCCAGGGTAAGATGGAGGCTGTAATTCCATCCGGGGGACGGGGTGGGGTTTGCAGACATCGATAAACCACGGCACATCCCCTCTTGTGGCTCATGATGTCATTGGAATGACTCAATAGAATTACAGCCTGATGTCGATCTGGGTGTATATTATTCTACCGAAATTAAAGCTTTTGAAATAGGAGCTTATTGTTTTTAATAACTTCAGTTATAGAACTCCTTGCTCATGTTAGTACTTCAATAAACATTTCTCATGTTAAATTTTACTCCAGATCCATCCTTGCCAGTTTTGGGCTCAGAACTGATATGTTGGAATAATCCTCTTCGTTTTAAGTCCCACAGACACTGTGCTGTTCACATGATGTCATTCTGTGTATATTCCTTCATTTACTACTGGTGAGTCATTATTATCGTAGCTAATAGAAAGAGGATTAGCTCTTTATTAAATCAAAGGCATGGCATTTTGTTGTTGGTGCTTTGCCTCCTTGATTTTAACCCTTTAAATTACACGAGTCGGGATTTTACAGCATGGACTGTAGCCTGTGAGAGGCACATAGCTGCTGCTAGAAGCTTGCCACAAAGTGCCCAGGGAAATTAAGGCTTAATTCCTCACCCAAGATCATACTGGAGGAATATGGCAAAGTGACTTGGAGCCAAAGCAGCGTAAAGAGTCTTTGAGAGCCTGGATCTTGGTTTCTCTGACACCTTTTTTTAAATTCATAAAATAAAATTAATCTCCACCTCCACAGCTGTGTTGTGATTATAATGTATTGAAAACACAGTAGAATAATAAGGTTTTAAGACAAGTGAAATGATCAGTATTGTGAGAAAGGTCCAGCAGGAAACAGGGCTACCTTTCTGTGACAGACAAGGAAATGCTGCTCTGGGCAAATATTTATCACAATAATCTTCCTAGCTAACAGCTCTCATGCAATAGACATTTTTTCAGAAGGCTGCAGAGCTATGAAGAACTAAAAGATCAACGAGAGAAATTAATAATGCCTGCATTTAATATAGGAACTATATTAACTTCTTTCTAATATGAAATTTCAATATTAAAATATTTTCACTCTAATTTGAAATGTCAGATTTTCTCAACAAATCAAGATTTCTAAGACTTTCCAAGTGTTAGAATTATCTGAACATTTTTATTACAATCGTGTAGAAACAATGAAATATAGCAATGCAATTATGTATTATTAAATATCTATATTTGCAACCTTAGCATAAAAATGAAAATCTAAACATTAATTAAGATTATGAAGTCCAAACAAAATCCTTCAACTTCATAAAATTCCTCCCAACAAAGCCAAGATGCTTCTTTTTAACTTTCCCATGGAAAATTTTGCCAAAATTGATACCCTCCCTGGAGGAACATTTCAATTTTAGTGAAACCGCATTTATCAACAGAAAACTGCTCTGTCAAAAAAAATTTCAAAGAGCTCTATTTAATTTAAACAGTGATCATTGCTGTGATAGAAACAAAAGCTGTCCAGTTGCGCTACTGCAAGAAGAATGATGCCAGAACTCAGCTCCTGGATCTGTGATATCTCTTTACAGTACCCTTAAAGTCTCCATGAGTGGCTGGTAAGAGGCGCATTAAGCAGCCTGCCATCAATCGTGGCTTTCTCTGGCTTCAAGCAAAAGATGCCAAGTCAGCCATCACCTTAGAGGAAACAGCAGCTGTGGGTAGAATGGACAAGACTGAATGAAACCTTCCTGGAACATTTCCTTCTCTTATCTACCCTGTCACCCGTTATCAGACAGCGGATTATAATAAAGAACACAAGGTTGAAACACAATTATCCGTGGATGTGTTTGAGGACTCACAAATCTGCTAATGTTACTAACAAGCCGGGTTACCCATTGAAGAACACATCAGCACTCCAGACGAAGGCTTAACTGTTAATGAAACCTAAATCTCAGCTCCAGAGATAAATTTCAAGCTTCTTGTGGCTTAAACCTGGAAGCCAATACATCATGGAAACTTTCAAGAATTATCTAAAGAACAAGTAATGTTGGTAAGTCGCCATAATTAAATCTTAGCTGATTTCACATCTGAGGGATCTAAGGAGCAAGACATTGTCATTGAAATTATGTCTTATGTTTTTGTTATGGCATGTCAAAATCCACCATTAGAATCCTGCAACAATGGTATCAGAACCAGGGCATTAGTGCCTTTAGCAGGAAGGAATAAGCTTCTGGATTTGCAATGCGAACGGTATCCTAACAGCAACCAGTGTCAGTCTGGTACTGAGAAAGTCAACAGCTTTAAAGATAAGGGTCCTCAATATGATGCCACTTAACGTAACAAGGATCCAGGAAATCCAGGTTTACTGATTGCTTTTGTAACAGATTTCCTTTATGACTTCGGAAAGGCCTTTTCTCTTAAATAAAACTTACCTTTTAAATCATATTGCTAAGTTATGCTATTATAATATCATTTACTGTTATGACACGGTTTGGAAAGCGATGGGTATTTTGAACAAGAATGCCGTTTTCCTGTAAATAGGTATGTACCCTTTTCAGAGGAGCACAAGCTAAATGGCGAAAGAGTGGGGGAAAGAAGGCATTCTGATTCCAAAATAATTATTCAGGCATAGATCTGAAACGGGATAACTACAGTGGTACAGACGAGCTTTAAGACAAGCACAGACAAGCTTTATGAGACACCTTGGGCCCAGGCCACAAAATACCTTGAGGATTAGGGGCCAGACCTTGAACTTGACTTGATACTCTTGGAAAAGACAATTTGGTATTCTCATTGTAGCGGTGACTGAGGAAGTGCATTACAGACAATGCGCTCAACAACAAAACCTCTGTCCTTCAGCACTCCATCTGTACAACAGGGATACATAATGGGGGTCATAGACATCATACATACAACCACATGCTATAAAAGCTTTTTGTCAATCATTTCTATTTAGGTTGGAAATATCGAAGATTAATAACAAGCTCTGTGTGTTACAGAAACACTTACAAAGAGCTCTTGATAGAAATAATGATGATAAACGAACAGCTGCTTTGTTTTCATTAACAAATCAACTGTACTGCACTGAGAAAACATCCCACAACAAGCATCCTTGCATACGTCAATCATCAGGAGCTATTTTCCTATCTCCTTATTTTATGCGGAGATGTAGATATTTGTGCAAAGGTCTCCAAAATGCACAGGTAGACGCTACGCTGTACTCACACACACAAACTTCCACAGACCCAAGCTACTCCCCACTAGAGGGGGGAGAAGAGCAAGAGCTTTGGCTAAACGCATGAAACATAACAAAATCAAAACCACAGTCGGGAGAGTAACATACAATTCTAAATGGAACTTGAAAACTTGAGAAGTCATTTAAGGGAACCACATTAAATGCTAAAATGTTTAATGGGACCCATGTGTCTCAGGCAGAGAAAGAGAGTGAGAGAAATGTAACAGAGGAAATCAAGGAGACAATATGTCTGTGCGACTTGTTCTAATTAGGGGCACAGTGCTGGTGAGGATCATTCATTATAATTTAGTTAAATCTTTAGCATGGCAAAGGCACCTCTGTATAGTGGTATAAAACAAAAGACCCCCAGTCGTAAACCAAGTTAAGGCCCATAGAACAGAGGTTAATTCCCGTCATTTGTGAATGCTAAAGGCAGTACATCACATGAATACCAGCACTTCTTTATTACCGCAGCGTTGGGCTCCAGCTCGCAGATGTCTGCAAATTTGGCATGTGGGGGGTGGTACCGGGGAGGGCAATGGCGCATTGTCTCCAACTTGTCTGTCGCTTAACTGAGTGGATCTGTCTGTTTCTTTTAGCAGCGGTGGGAAAGGAGTTCAAAGAAAGAATCAAAACAATCCATCCATCCAAGCTCTGCAATATCTGAACTGAGCCCAAATATCACCAAGCACTTCCCAATCTCTGCTTTGAAACAAGAGAATGGACGATGACTCGCAGCAGTTTGGGATGATTTACACACACGCAGCGCGCGTAACGCTTACTGCACTGTTATTTTAAAATTTAGAAAGCATCAGAAGACAGAACGCGGGTCAGGTTCAGGTTTGTAGCTGCATAGCTGCAGAACCAGCTTCAGCTGTGTTGCCCCAGTGTGAATTAGGGGCACAGTGGACCTAATTCACATTGCATTTGCCATTGTGTATTTTAGGAGTAATTCTATTTAAATATGGGTCAGATTCTTAGCTGGTGTAAAGCAGCTGAGCTGCCTGCATTCCAGTGCAGATAAACTAATTCACACCAGCCGAACGCTGGGCCAACAGAATTACATTGCTGTAAATCCAGCGCGAGATCAGAACGGCGTTAACCTGGGTTAGCGCTGGTGGAACTGAGAACAGAATTTAACCCACAACATTTTGACACCATTCCAAATATTCGTAAAACCTATATTAATTTTGAGTGTAAATGTGCCAAATTCACCCTGGTGTCATTCAGAGTCCAAAAAAATTACACCCTAGGGATAAATTTGGCTCTGCATATTTAATCTAAGTACACGGCATCATCCCAGCAAGGAAAGCAAAGGAGCAATAAACGTAAGTTTGCTGTTGGATGTTGTCTCCTTGCTCCTCAGCTTTCTAGTACATTTTGTTTTTGGAGCTTATTTAAATGAGCAGTTTATGGTTTGATCAAGTCCTAAACAGGAAACCTAAAGGGTTTATAAAACATTGAGTGTTCTCATTACAACTAACCTAAAAAAAACTCCAAAGTGGCAATCTTCATTTCTATTATACCTGCTGTTACTGTGATGGGAATGTTTTCTAGTGGTTAACGCAGACGTCAGAGGCAGGACTTTTGAGGTCTGACTCTCAGCTTTGCCACTGACTTGTTGTGTGGGCTTGGGGGAACCATTTGAGTTCTCTGTGCCAGAGTTTACTTATATAGTGTGCGACAATTAATGATCACCAAAGGGCTTTGGGTTCCTCAGATGAGAACAGAAGGGGCAGTGTTCAGAAGTATGGCAGGGATGCCCTCTCCTATGTGACATTAGGGGAACACACTAATCAAATTACACCATAAAATAGCCATAATAAACATTACAGTACCATAAAACCAACAATACTACTACTAAGACATAAAGATAGCAATACAGAGTTATTTATAAAGCTGCTCATTACCATGCTGCCAGGCACCTTAGGCACAAACCGGAGAGCATCTTGGACCAAAATTGCTTTTGATGCAAGTGGAGTTCCACTGAATTCCAGAGAGACCATGCCCAGGCCACACCACTCAATGTGGCACTACTCAAGTAACAGGGAATTTTAGTGGTTTGCACCAGAGAAAGTTCTGGCCACTTACACAACTCCTTTTTAGACCTCAGCAATAATAAATTATGATAAAGCATGACAAAAAAAAGGAAATTGAAAACCTAGATGAATTGCCTTTTCCTGACTCTAGACCTCCCCCCATCCAAACTTTCGAAACCAGGTTTTGGGGCAGTGCTCCTCATTGTCCTCTCCTTCAAATACACTGAATATTGTTTTCCCTCCACTTGTGTGGGTAAGGCCATTTTTTACAAAGGTTGAAGAAATTATGTCAAAGAACAGCAAAAATCCAGGTCACCTGTTCACAACTGAGGTATCACCAATCTCAGGCCTTTTTCCCAGCTCCTCCCAGTATGCAGGTTACCAGCTCAAGCTGGCAGCACCTGGCTGGAACAAGAAACCCAGGACAAAGCCACCAGACCAGAGAGGTGGAACAGGGTGCCCAGTAACAGGACTGACAAAGCCTGGGTTCATGCTGCATCTGCCAGTGGCTTAATACAGGCTCTTGGACAAGCCACAGCAGAGTCTATTTTAAACTAATTCTGCCTCCATGTGTCTTTGAAGGAGGGATTACGAGGGCTGATGTTTGCAGAGTATTTCAGTGACGGACACCACTATGTGATACGTTACTTTCCCCTGGCAGCTACCAGCTCATCACTCTGCTGTATCTCCAAGCCTGTGTTTCCTTAAGTTTACCTGCCTTGAACTATGTTTCTTGGCTGACAATGTTAATTTTTAAGACTTAATGAAAGCAACAACACAGACTTTTCCAGGAATTGTTACACTATGTATATGATGTGTATTACACCACCTAAACTTCACCAAGAGGATGGTTAGATACCAGTCCCAGGTTCATCTACAGGTGTATCCAGACCAAGACATTCGTCTGCTTGCTGTGTGAGTAGGAAAGTAGATAATTCTAACTGGAAATTACAAAATGTGAATTGACTTGACACAAAGAAATTTCAGTGCAATAAACCACACAAGCCGCTCACGTGAGGTGCAAAGTAGGTGGTACCAACATGAAGTCTGTGATTCAAAACAGCAGGAACAGCAGGAACTGGAAGGAGCCAATTTATTTAGCTACCCATTAACAGAAGAGTGGCAGAAAACCAGTTTGCATTACTAAAAGGTCCCTTTTCCAAATCATCTGAATATGCATTTTAAAAGTTTTAAGCTTGGTTTAGGGGGTAGGGGATCACTGGTTCCAGAAATGAGTTTCATTGCCAGCTTTCCCATCAGGCTACTGCATAAGTAATTTCTCTCTGCAACTCTTTAAATCTCCTATTTCAAAATCTCTATGTTCCAGCCACAGCCCTGTCCCACAGTACCTGAGCAAGGGAGGTCTGGGGGGACAGCCAGCTTCTGCCAAGTGTCCACATCAGGGGAGTCCCTGGCAATGAGGTCAGGCTGGGAAGTCAAGTCAGGATCAGCTCTGGTAAGGGTAACCAGGGTCAGACGCTGTCCTGGGAGTGCCGGGAAAGTCCATGGGGATGAGGCAAGTCCCAGACCAAACAGGGAAAATACTAGGCAGGGGCCAGATCCCCAGGAGCCCCAGACAAACAGAGCCCTGATGGAAGAGCAGAGAGACACTCCAACAACACAGAGCATCAGGGGCACAGAGCTGAGCTTAAATCGAGCTCCTGGAGCCCGGGGCGGAGAGCGGGGAGGTGCCAGGTGAGGCTGGTTGAGGCGGTTAAGGCCTCGACACAAAGCACATTTGTCATTTTTTGCTGGGGGAAAACCAGAAATTACAGCTCAAAGAAAAATAGAATTAGATATTTTGTGTGGGGAAAAACCTATGTTTTATTATTTCCCCCCTCAACATTCAGAATATTCAGTGATATTTATCAACTCCACAACTGGCTGAGGAACAGCATAAAAATATCTCAAGTTGCTCACAAACAAGTATTGGTATTTAGGATGTAAGGATTTCCTAAACCATGTATTCTGAATTAAAAATGAATCACTAACATTTTTGGAACTGTATTTTTAAAGCAGTCTTTTGTCGAAGTGGAAAAGGAGAAAAATATGGCTTTTTTATATGGGTTCCCGTGATAAAAGGTGTGCTCCGGTCAGCGGCCTCTGAATGGGGTGCAGGGCTTCTTGTGCAGCTCCTATGAACCCAGGAAATCTCCTCAACGTGATAATCGTCCAAGTTGAATTTGTTAGTGAGATCACTACACCAGCTATCTGTAGAAAAATTACCGTGCTCTAGACAGTCTACAAATGGCTTGATGGGCAAAGTGAGAAGATATTGTAGTATTGCAGCCTGGTAAGGGAACTGTAATACAATACAGTCTAGTTCCTCAACCCGGTTCATCAAGATACTGGTCCCGAATAAAAGAAAAATATCAAGAGAAGGGATAATGAGTGCTAAACTAAAGAAATGTGAATGAAGGTAATAAAGCCTCAATGTAAAAATATGAACATACACAGCTGCTTGAGTGAAAAGATCTGTACCACCCAGGAACAAACGTTGTATTTTCCAGTGTACAAATGAATCTCAGTAACATTTTCCATCTCGGCTGCTCACAGTGAGATAGTCAGTATACAAAGTGATGCAGTTTTCAAAACATCTGAGAGGAGACATATGTTAATGGAAATCACTAAAAACCAGGTCACTTCAAATTATGATGCCAAATGACAGGGGAAACCTATCTTTAGATGCCAGCCTCTGGAGTTACACGTGCAAGCTTAGCACACAGGTGGGAGGTAGTCTTGCCTCTTGTTAAGTTTGCAGAGTACACAAAAAACCCCAGTGTGGTCGACCTAAGTTTCTGCCCAGCTAAATACCATACCTTTTAGTAAGACCTTGCTCTCTCACAGGGTTTGGAAACACTTTATAAGCATATATGACAACTGAGGTATAAGGAAATGCTATGATTTAACCATTTTTAGACCTTACAAAAGTACCAAAACTGGAAATACAGCTTCGGAGCTTCAGCTCCCATGGGCTCTGACCAAGAAATGACTGATACCCTCAGTCAGCTTGTCAGCCTACTTAGTCTTCTGATTTATTCCTTGTGGCTGACCATCACCATTTTGGGGCCGATAGTGTAATGTTGTACTATTAACTACTCAGCAAGACTCAGTGGTTCCAATTTTCAATTGTGGGTATCAACTAGATTTCAAATCCAGGGCAAACACAATTGTCCATGGAACAGCCACCACTGTTCCATCTTGAGACATCAGATTTGCCCAGACGGGCCAGAACAAAGTGCAAGCTTCCCCTACAGCGAGCCGTGTTGAGTGATGTGTAACGTAAAGAACTAAGAGTCAAAAGTTCTAGCTCCAATTCTGCTGAGGACTCACTGTGTGAGTTGAGGCAAGACTATCATTCTTTTTGTTCTCGGTAGACTGACTGATTCTCCCGTTGAAATCCAAGGGAGTCTGAAAGCATTTAACTGCCTCACAAAGATATGTCATGCGATCTAACATTCTGAGCACAGAACTGGGAGCCAGGAGCTTTTAATGGTGCCTGTAGGGATTGAAGCCAAATCACTTAACCTCTTTGCTTCTCAGCTTCTCATCCATAAAAAGAAAACTATGCTTGTGTTGCTGGCTGGGGTTTTATGAGAGTTAATTCATAGACCTGTATGGAAAATGACTCCTCCTCTGCTGCAGAAATGCAAACTTTTTATTTAAAAAAAAAAAAACAAAAAAGGAATAATTTCAGCAGAAACTAAGAGCCTGTAAACAGAAGTTTAAAATTTTGGCTGAATTGTTCTCTAGGGAAATATATTTTTTTTCTGCAAAAGCAGATCTCCATTGTGAAAAAAATGGGTTGTGGTTTTTTTTTTTTTTTGGGGAAATTCAATTTTCCACTGAAAAACAGTTTTGACAAAATATTTGTGATCAGCCCTAACATAAGTGAGCCATTTCGCACTTAGAAAGTGCTGCGCTTGCAAAATACTTCGCAATCCTCTCATTGACAGCACACCCGGTGCCAAATACTTGTATTCCCCTTTGCACAGTGAAATCATCAAGTACTTGCGGCTGATTTGCATCGTTTTTAATTTGTTTGAACAAGCTGGGCCAGATCCTCAGCTGCACTCAATTACCAATAAACCCGACGGCGCAGCGCCGCGTTACACCACGCCAAGCTTTGGCCC
>NW_010127930.1:38088-40550 GCF_000699245.1 Pterocles gutturalis | reverse complement strand
CTGGTCCGGTTTCCCATCCCCGCCCTCGAAGCGCAGCAGCTTTCGCGTGAGGGTGAAGTCCGGCTGTGTGTAGCCTGGCGCACCCTTCCACGAGCAGATAGATGCCTTGGAGGTGCCGGTTATTTTTAAAAGCCAGTGTGGAAGCCAGAAGGCTGCCCCATGGCGAGGAGAAAAGATGCCACTGTCCCGCTCCCCTGCCACAAGCCTTCCTCCCGCTGAACCACTTCTGCCCAGCAGCCAGCTGGGTGCCCTCGTTTAATGCGCCCCAGATTGCACACTATAAGCATCTGTGTAAAAAAAAAAAAAAAAAAAAAAATCTGGACTTTTTTTTTCGAGGCACTTTGCAGATGGAACCATTGTGGCCTCACCTTAGTGAGCCCTCCTTGTTTCTGTCAGGGAGAGGGAGTTGCTGCCGAGCAGCCTCCTGGGCAGCTGGAGGAACGCAGCACCCCCGTTTTGTCACGCAGCAAACACCTCGGGAATGAGGATGCCACTGAATTTCAAAATTATAGCGTGGGTTCTTGTTTGCCCAGTGGCCTTCAGATGATGCTCGCAGGTGTCTGAGAGGCAGGTGCATCTTTTCTGGATCTCTCTGGAAAACCTGTTTTGTTGTGGAAATGTAAAATCGGGGTTTTCATTGCCCTGCTTGATTATAAAGCAGACCAGAGAAATCAGTGTCGCTGGGATACAGACAATGGCTGTATGAGCCTCTGAGACTGGTGGAAAGTCACCAAAGGGCTGTGGCCCCTCTGCGCATCAGGGCAGGGGCATGAAAATCCTTGCTCTAGACCTCTCTGTGCTGTCTGTTCACGGGTGTGAGTTTGATTTATTATTCTGAAAATAACCTCCTGATTGCTTGTCAGACTAAATAATTCTCAGTCCTAAGTATCTGCCCCAGTTGCTTCCACAGCACTCAGGGAGCTCTAAACCCATTTCTAGCTGGTCACTACTTTGAACTTCAAAGCACAAAACAAAGCCAAGAGTGCCACAGGTAGTGCCCCACAAAAATAAAAATATAAGCATTTATTTTAAAAAATATATATAATGCCATATATGAAAATAGCTTTCATTATTCGTGCAAATTATCTCAGCTGAGATTTGATTTTAGACTGCTAATGCTGAAATGGACTTTGTCCACCTTTTGGTTTAGATCAAAAAGGAGCTTCAGAGGAACAAGCTGCAAGAGTGCAGGAAAAAATTGGTTTCAGCCTATTCCTATGACTTTTCCTTCACTTTCTTTCACTTCTCAGTGAGGTCTACACAATAACTGCAGAGTTTGTACAGTGCAACAATGACCATTTCCACTCGTGCAGCTAGACTGACCTGGTACCGAGTTTATGTGCTGGTCTAGTCTGAATCAATCAGCTTTATCTGTGGTACATACTTTGCATACATTTAATAGACATTTAATAGGCTGAAGTATGTAATACTTGTCTCTTGGCTAGTGGTAGCTGGTTACAAAAACCTGTTGCATGTTAGATTGTGTTAAAAGAATCGTATGGGGCTGCATGCCTCGGAACGATAAGAGACTCCTCTTTCTGTTTTGTCTTTGAGAGGCACAGGTGAAAAGGAAAAAAGTGCTCCCTTTCCAATGCTGAATCAGATTGAAAGCACTTCTGGAGTGCATGGTGGTAGTGGAAGAGGCCAAAGATTTCTGTACAAACTGCAAGGAGCTTTGTGAAGGCCTGTGCACTGAAACTCCCTTTTTTTCTGCTCCCCCACATGAAATCCTCCTCCTCACAGCTGCATCCAAGATCACAGAAGGGGCAATGCAGCAGGGACAAAACTGATCCCGAATTATTATATAGGATGAGCCCTTCCTGGGCTTTATTATCTACCAATTTAAGACTATTTGAAGTGTTTCAAATACAGAAAACTTGCCTCAAACATCTTTGTAGCTAACACTGATATGTTTTAGAAAACATAGCCATAGATACAAGTTTATTTTTCATATGTTACATCTGCATAACTATTAAAAATCATGTTGTATACTGAAATAATATTTTTACTCTTGACAAATACATTATAACATGGATCAAACAGTGTATCAGTTTCTTCAGGAAAGAAGAGCCTCTGAATCTGTCCTAGACTCAGGCTACTGGTGCGACATTCTCTGTGGTTTCTTGGTGCCATGTTGCAAGCAACTGTGAGGCTTATTTTGGGTTTCACCACAGGTTGGGAACTTGTCTCACAGGTCAGTCTGGGGAGTACTTTCTGAATGGCAATGCTGAGGAACATACCAGCTCCAGACTGTCATCTTTTTATTCCAGCCCAGACAGCTGCTATACCTGGTATTTTTCTCCTACATTTCCTTCCCTTGCTGTATCTTGCACAGTTGAACCCGAGCTCATACCTTTAGCCTTGTCAGCCTAAATGAGAGATTTTGCACGCTTCCATTTCTGGTCCTAGCCCTTCTGTGGAAATACAAATTCATTATGAGCCTATAATTATTAAGAGATTAA
>NW_010127930.1:0-38057 GCF_000699245.1 Pterocles gutturalis | reverse complement strand
ATGGCAGAATAAACCTAACCTAAAACAGGAAGAAGCAGAATCTCTGCTCTCTATACCGAGAAGCCATGACCACTAAAGATGGGACAGATGCGAAGGGCTTGTGGTGACCTGGCATTGTATGTGGTGGGTGAGTGATGCTTTGGAGTGACAGAAATTTCATTTTGATTCATCTGGTTTTGCTACAAACAAAAAAGAAAATTAAAACAACTTTAAAAATAGATATTACTTAGTTGAAGATTCCTCCCATTCATAACTTGTTCAATACTAGATTATAATTATTCTTAGCAAATATATCCTTGACCATTTTCTTCTTTAAAAATATCTTTCTGCACTAAAAGCATATTTATGACACTGTCATCTTCAAGACTCCTCAAAATCCCCCACAAGAAAATGAAAAATACCTGAAATAAATGCAGCAATTTGAGATAAAGAGTGTCCCCAAACAGAGGAAGAAGAACCAGATCTCCTGTTTGGCATATTGTTACTGATCTTGAGTAGAACAATCTGGGATGCTTCACTGGCATCTGTCAACATAAATACTTGCCAAAGAAAGTACTTATACTTACCATTTGTATTTATACTTTTTTCCCCTCCAGACAGTATAAGAAAAATCTGAAAATCTTCAGTCCCTAACAGAATTTGTAACTTTGTATTTTGAATAAGCAGCACTTGTAAAGCTTTCTAGTCACCAATGAGCATAAGCAAAAAATATTTAATGTGAAAAAAAATTACTTTAAACTTTGGTCAAAGCTAAAGACATATTCCAGAAAATAGGAATTGGTTTGTATTTGTCATTATTTATGTATGCATTTTTAAGACATAACAAAAGTACCTATAAGTCAAGGCATTTGTGCATAATGAATAGGCTTTTGCGTAAAAATGCATGAAACCTAAAAGTTCAAGAGCAGAAATAAAAAAAAAAGTTTATTGCTTTTAACATGCCATTTGATTACACTTCTGAATAGCTTTCAACACTTGAAAATTGTTACAATAATAGTCTCAGCCATTGTGTTTGATGACTTTGTTAGCTCTAATTCCACAATTAACACATTCCCATGTATGAACAGATATTCCTATGTATTTGTCTCCAAATATTGATCTCTTCTGTACAATTTCTGTCCTTTTCATAGAGAGTTAATAATAACTCAAAACTTTAACTTTGCTCTAATACATTTCAGTAAGAAATTCCTAAATGTGACTGAGTTGCTTGTTACAGAACAACGGAGCCATGTTTACAAATGCAGTTCAGACTGCAATAGTGAGGAAAGCTGTAAACAAATAATTAGTAGAGATGATTTCCCTAGAGAGGAGTATTAGTGTTTACTTTTTTCCTGTGTTTTTAATCAAAATCCTAAACCCTTATTCCTGATCTTGTTGGGCAAGCTGTTTGCTGAGTTCATTGGAAACAAGGTCTAGGTATGTTCAGGCTTATAATAAATAATTAGCACCTAATGTCAATTCCTCCACTAATTGTATTTCTTCTGCTTATTTCTGTTTGTGCTGTGGGATGTCTTAAAAAGTATCTCATAGTAAAAAAGCTTTGGATTTTCTTCAGTGCTTTCTTCAGTTCTGCCATTCATTTTCTGCATGACCTCTGTGAAAGTACTTAATCGCCCTTAATAGCACAAGTGGAACAAGAATGCATTCATTAATATTTGTGGGGCTGCCAGATACTACGCTGTTGCAAGCATTTACAGTACCTTAAAAAAATTATAATTGCACTTTCCAGCCGGTATAATGTTTATCCAGTTACTGAACAACTAAACAAAAAGCAGAGAGGCAGACCTACTGTTTGCTCTCCATTGGCATTGAATTTGAAAGGAGTTTTTCCATGTTAAAGCAGTAGAATTAAGCAGCAGATGAAATACCATTAGCAGGCCTCTGCAGAGAATAATGAGCTGAAAGCATGCCCGGTGCTAGCCTGCAATTAGGGTGAAAAGTGAAATACGGCGAGAGTCAGAATACCATTTTCGAATCCCACTTCCCAGAGTACAACCTTTTCATCCCCACCAGGGGGAGTGTACTTGAAGATAATAATTAGAAGGCACAAATAGTGCGTTTGAAGAGGATGGTTTCTTTTGCCAGTTTCTTGAAATAGAAAGGTACTTTGTGATCTTTATGAGCAATTTTCTCCCCCCCTTTTTTTCCCCCCCACCAAATTCCTTTTGCTTCAGCTATCACATTATAGCAAAGAAGCAATGTATTTTTCTACATCCTGGCCTTTGAAAGTATTATTTTGAACACTTCTTTTTCTAAGCATTGATGTCAAAGACAAGATTTAGCTCAGAGTTTACCTAGAATGGGATGCTAAACAGCAAATTAGAGTCTCCTACATCATGGCATACACATCTATTAACATTGCACGTGCAGCTTAGGTATTAGCGTAGTCAAAGAGAGGTGAGAGTCTGTATCTGTTCATCTTGGGTACAAGTGCCCAGGTAGTCCCTACTGCTCCTGACAGTAACTCAGGCATCACTGACTATTCTCAGCAAATTATTGTACTTCCCTTTTATACTCTGCCTCTGGACTGCTCCTCTTCTCTGTCTGGTTCACCACCAGCTAAACCTGAAATACTGTTCAACTCTGCAGTCCTTAAAATCAAGCTCGTATAGAGGGATCAGTCTACATTTTTGGATAGCAGGAGATGGGAGATCAGGCAGCAGGTCTCATGATTTGTTTGCATAAGCAAATTTGCATCTTTAGCATGTGGATATGTTATTGTAAATCCTTCAGATTTTCTTTGAAATAATAATTTGGCCCTTTGTGTCTAAAGAAAGCTATAGCTGCGTTTGAAATCAAAATTTAAACATACTGCTAGTACATGCCTATTCAGCTTTTCAGCACTTAACAACAAAATCTGAAATATTTTATGGCTTCCTACATATGAAAAATATTTGTGTAAATCCTGTTGGAACAAATGGACTCACACATATCCTTTAAAAGTGGCATTATCAATATTTGAATGGATGTTTAAAGGCATTTTTTCTCTTTGAAATACAGTTTATATCTCTCCAAGCCCATGAGAACACTTAAAGTACTTTAGACTGATTGTAGGGATCTGAAGAAGGGAGTGCCCTTTGCTGCGCTATATGCAGATAGGAGTTTCAATCAAGTTGTTAAAGGGGAAACATTACACTTGAAGGACTATAATCAAATTCACTGTCAATATTCTCAGCAGAAGTTACTGATACTATTACTGTCTGCTTTTGGACAAAGTGGCATTATGATTTTCAGTGATTCAATGAGATAAAATTCAATAAAAATTTATTATCATGGACGACTTTTAAGTAGTAAATATGAAGCAAATGACACAGGTTATGGTGTGACATTCAGGTACTATTATTAGCCCCAATAGGGCAGGGATGAAAAAGATTATAATGGATAATTTCAGGAAGAATGGCTGGTGAGGGGGAAATAAATGAGAATCACTGAGAGTAGAACACACATGAGTAGTCACAAACCATGAGCAAGAGAGAATTTTACAGCTGGGAATGCAGTGCCGAGAAGCTATTGCTGCTGGCCTGGGCAGCCCATCGGAAAGGCACTGCCTCTGCAGAAGGGAGCGTGTCGCAGTGGTGAGGAGAGGAGGAGAAACAAACCCACTGAGCTCCAGAGTGCAGAAATGGTGCTGGACTGGGGTCTCAAAGGGATAGGACATCTCTAGATGTTCTTGGGAGGAACTCAAGTGGTTTCCCTTGTGTTTATGTGGTTGCCAAAGGCACCAGGCTGGAGGCAGCTATTGGGAAGAAGACTGTTGGGAAAGGGAGGCAATCAGATAAGTAGATGGAGGGAAATAATAGCTCTGTTTGTGATATTCATTGCTGACTTTTCTTGCTCTGTAGTTACATCCCCTTCAGACCAGACTTTCAAAGTACAGAGCTAGCAGAAAACTGGAAATGAGGAAATATAGAAAATATCTGTGACCAAAAGTATTTCTCTCTCCCACACCAATTTTGAGCTCACTGCTGCTGTAGAAAGCACAGGAAGCAGGGAGATCAGTATAGAAAAGTGCACTGCATGGGTTTTTTTCCATAAAACCCTTTAGAAAGTCTTCAGAAAAGGTGTTCAAGGCCTCAAATGTGTGACAGGAGCAGTGGAAATTTTACTGAAATTTTTATCACACTACACTTTTTGCAGAATAAAACTTGACAACATATTGGCAATAAGCATCAAAAGGAGAGGACTGGATTATCTTCTTAATTCTCTTTCTCCTGTAATCTTTTTTTCTTTCATTTTTTTTTTCTCTTTTTTTTGAAAAGATTTTTTTTTTTTCTGTTTATGGCAAACTGACACGATAATTTCTGGGAGTTGGTGGTGTTCCCATAGAAACAGCCTTGATTTGATGATATCACTGCAGGTTGCTGCTGTTATTCTACTATGTTCTAATTAAAATAAAATCTTCCTAGATAAATTGCATTTAAATCTTCAAACATTTTTCTAGGTAATTGGACTGGCATAATCTCCAGTTTCCCTTTGACCATGTCTGTGCGGGGGCCAAAAGACTTACGATGATCAAGACACCATTCTTTTTGAAGCAATCTTTTTGTCTCTGTTCTCCAGTGTTCATAAAACCCAAGTGGGCTTTTATAGCTAATAATAGTAGTTATAAGTGGCTTTAAGTGATTTGTGGAATCAGAGCTGTAACGATTACGTGCCACTGAGGAGCTCCTTTTTTTACTCAACATTTAATACTTTGCAATAACAACTGGTTTTGTATCAGGATCTCAATGCACTTTCTGTTATTATGACCTAAAGTGCTAATGAATTCTGCATTAAAAGCCAGATGTTTAAGTATCTGAGGTAAAACTCTCCAGAGAGGAGGACTAACTGTCCTGGAAGTGTTGTAAAAGGCATGGCGTGTCAGAAACACTCTTCATTGTCTTCTTGTTTGCACTACTTCCCCTGTAGGGCATAGAAAAGACTTAATTGCCAACTCATCTTTTCTAGATACTGAGATGAAAATAAAATTACAGGCTTTTTCTAGTCATGAAGTGAATGATGTTAGAGGATAGAAGGGCAAGCCGAATGTGGTTACAGAAGCAGCAGGATTGCTTTGAGTTTGTGTGAGTTTGAGAGAGATTCAGTGCAATTACTGATGCAGATAAAGATGCCTCACCTTCTCCGGAAAGTAAAAACTGCTGTTGTGAGATTTGCTACCATCCAGTTTGAGGAGGCAAAACACAAAGAAAATGACCCTCTCATTCTCTGATTTCTCCACCTGTGGCAACCAAATCCACATAATCACAAGCATTAGTACTTCTTAGTAAAAGGCAACATGATTAACACCACAACTTCTCTCCCTAGGAAAAATGAGATTAATAAGTCTTTTGCAGAGGAGATGGTAATTTATAAAAATGTAGAAGTTCCACAGGTGGAAAACCTAAGAAAATAATTTGGGACAAGATCTTTTTTTTTACAGTTTCTCTATTATAAACTTGACATCAAATTCCCTTTCTCTTGGTGCTATTATAGTGCTTTGTAATTTGTTTTTGATCATATATTTATCAAGTCACTGTGTTCATCTGCAGATAAACTCTCATAAATAAATAAAATTTACCTGAACATGAGGTAAAATGGGTCAAAGCTGAACACATTCTTAGAAATTACTGGGAGATGAAATGTATCAAGGCAGAGATAACCATTTTTGTTCTGAGACTGGAGCGTGCTGTTTATGGTGGGGTCAGAGAAGGCTCTGAGGATCCTATATGTTGCAATAGTAAAAAAAAATGAGAGTATTTTTTCCCTTAGAAAGTGTTGCAGTATCCAGACCTTCCCAATCAGCTCATCTCATAAGCATGGCATGCGCTCTAGCTCAAAGACTAAATTAATAAATAAACAGAACTAGCCCAGATTAAATAATTTCTAACTGAGTTTTGAAGGTTAGCAAAGACACACCGTGCAGAGGAGCAGCTCAGTGCTACTCAGGCTGATTATTCTGGTGTTTAGCACGAGAGGGCTGCAGAACAGGAAAGTCTTCCCCTGAAGCCACCCAGGTAGCCTGCAGTTCCTTTTCCCTCTAGACAACTCTGCAGCAGGGCAGGTGCCAAACTCCGCAGGTGCTGTGCAGCAACAAACCTCATGCAGCACATTTCACCAGCTGAGTTAGTCTTGATACAAAGGACAGAATGACCCTGCAGAAAACAAGCCACCAGCGTGTTGCTAGCAATCAGCCAACACCCCTGGGTTGTACTGGGCTGCCAAGTCTACCCCTGCCAACTGGAAGGTCACTCAAAACACACTTTAAATGTTTCCAGGCAATAAGGTCACTGTGTCTTCACCAGTTATGCCATTTGCTTTTAACCCAGCAGGCAGCTTCACTGTCTTAACAGCTAATTTCTGCCTTGTCTTTGCCTTCTAGTACTCTGCAGTGTATTGAATACCACTCTCTTCTGTTGCGGGCTAGTTTTGGGGTCCCCACTAAAAAAAGAGGGATTTTGATGCAGAATTTGCTGAAATCAGAGGTTTTACACCATGGCTTCTACCACAGCTATTGCTTTTAATGTTGTCAGTGATCTTTCACAGATCTTTTTCTCTACTCATCTTTGAGGTCAACTGTGTCTCCTTCATTCTGATTTATAAGAGGCTGCCCCTTTATTTCACTTCTTTCTAAGATTTACAAGTTTTTAATTAGTTATTTGAAGCAAAGACAGAAAAAAATCCTTTTGGTTTGACCAGAAAACTTTTTTTTTTTTTTTTTACTTTCCCTTTCTGGAGGATGGTACATTTCTTTGTGAGTTTTGATAAAAGTATATAGAGTTTGGAATTAAATGAGATTTATTAGGCAAAAGTGTTGTGCTTACACCCAATTAAGCTTAAGACATCTTAGCAGCATCAGCAAGAAATAATTTTGCTGCCTGCAGAAGAAGTCTGGGTTCTTCCTAGCACAGGAATGGAGGGAGGGAGGGAGGGAGGAAGGAAGGGTAAGGACAGAGCCATGATGAAGAGAGGAGAGGACAGTTCAGGAGAGCCAGACTTTCTGCTGCCAGAAGAATGGGTGAGGATGACAACTGCTTATTCTGAAATGTCTCTTTCGTGTCCTAAGCAACAGCCCTGCCTGGGTTTTCAGACTCCAGTTTTGACAATGCTGCCCATGTAGCTCTCATTGTCTCTGCTGCTTATAGTTGACCTACATACATACCAAACTTTCACTTAGGGTACAGGAAAATGATGTTCGGATTGTTTCCTTGCTGATATGGAGCAAGGAATTATATTTTGGTCTGATACTTCAGAAGAGTACTTTGGTCATTGAGGCTTTGAGCAACCTGGTCTAGTGGGAGGTGTCCCTGCCCATGGCAGGGGGGTTGGAATTAGATGATCTCTAAGGTCCTTTCCAACCCAAACCGTTCTGTGATTCTATGATGCTGTGACTCAGGGAGTGTTTGAACATCTGTTCTTAAAACAGTCCATTTTAACTCCAGTCATCAGAGCTGGCCCTGGAAATCACAGGCAAATGCCCTGAAGAGCACCATTGCTCGTTCTCTGGCCAAAGAACATGTGGAGTGTATGAATGACTCCTGTGGGAAAGACTGTGAGAAAACAGTCCTGTTGCCATGTCTCTGGCACTAAACCTGGATGTGGTTCCTGGTTCCCAAAGCATGGAATTACTCTTGATTCTCACCAAAACTCCCGATTTCTTCTATTCTGTTTTTCACCCCATTCAGCACACAACTGAAATTTACATTTAGTTTTACGTTATTTTAACTACAATATACAATATCATTGGCTCCCACCCTTATTGTAGCAGTTCCCTTCTTATATGTCACAATACTTCAAGGTTCAGGTGTTGTAGAAATTTGGACTAAACTACAAAAGACAGAAGAAAGTTATTTTCTTTCCATTTCTGAGTCAAATTCTGTTTTGTTTTCCTAGTTTTTAAAATTCTGCATGTTTTTATGGAACTCTGCCAGTCTGATCCAGTGTGTTTCTGCAACCTTAGGGCTTACACACATGACTGAGGTACAAGAGCTTAAGAAGTTACTGCACATCAGCTAAGCCATAGCAACTGTCCTGTGTTCAGGCTTCGCCCACAGCAAATGCAATGTAATGTAAGTTATCTTAAACCTCTTTCATGACGGACTTATCTCTCCTCTATACTTTCCTGGAAGGCTGCTGGGTGTCATTATTCCAGTTGCACTGATTTGTCTATTTGGGCTCTCTATCCCCCTGTCCTGTAAGTAATTAAATCACCTACTGCACACATTTAACCTTTAAAATCTTTCCTTTTTTACTTCACTTTAATTGGCTCTGCTGCAGATACCTTATCATACTTTGCTCTTATGTGGAAGTCTGTACTAAACATTACAGGTTGGTTAAAGGAAGGTTTTCAGTACAGAGGAAAGAATGAACAAGAGTGGATGCAAACAAGTCTGTACACAGAGACAGCGAATCCCTTTCTAAACAAATGCCTGCTGTATAACAGACCTCTCATCTTACCTGACTGCTGATGCACAAGACTCCAAAGGTCCGACTGAAAATGATGGACAAAGAGGGAAGTATAATGGGTGTGCCCAAGAGTACAAGACACATGTGAGACCAGGCTGTGCGACTATTGCTTGGGGGTGACCTTGGTGCAGTCCTTCTTTGGTTATAGGGCAACTGCCAGAGGCACTGCCAGGGCTGTGTGCTGCACATCAGGTGCATTTGTATTGCAAATACTAGAGATGCAGACTCTGCAGCGAGGCATAGGTTAATGCAATGCAAAAAAGGGCCTGGAAAACAGCAAGTCTAATTATTACAGTTGTGCAACTGAAGTAAAGAGAGTGTGGCTGCTAAGGGCTCAGATACCAGATACCAGGAGAATGTCTCCAGTCCATCCAGGGACTAAGAAAGGTCTACAAAATGTGCCCGTGGTATTGCATCTGCAGACTGGGACAAGTCCAGCTATGGCATTAAAGGATAAGCCTGAGCTGAGTACCCGTTATTGCTGAGGCCTGTAGTTTGTGTGCCTCCTTAGGGTTTGGGTTAAGTATGTGACCATTTAGAAAGTGCATGATAAAAGATAATACCCAACAATATGCTACAAGATGTAAGGAAATAAATGTATACAAAAGAGACTTGCAGCTTGAGGGTTACGGGATTCAGGTAGCTGGACAACCGACCACTACTAGATTGACAGGAAACCATTCCTGTTTGTTATCCTGTCTTAATAAAGTAAGGTTACTGGTAAATCTAGTGTCAAGTTGAGCCCTATGGCTAAGCAAGGCTGTGAGTGAATTTGGTTCCTGGAAAAAACAGGATTTGAAATCAATTTAGGAGCAGCCAATTGTGGCTTAGCAGCTGCACCCTGGAGAGCCAGGAGCAGGAGTGAGGCGTACCTTGGGGGAGCAGCCAGTGCAGGGGGGGCCTGTGGGAGGAATTCAGCTGAGAGCGCTTTGTTCTCCTGGCATGAAACACAACAGGTCTGAAACAAATGAACAAAACTGGTTTTGAACAAATGTCTTCTTATCCATGTTTTCAGCCTTTGGCGCCTTGGCTTACCCTGCTGACACACAGAGGTGGAACTAAAGCATTTCCGACATCCAAGCCTCACTAGAGTCCAAATTCAACCTTCTTTCCAAAAATGAGCTAAATATGGACCAAATGTAGATTGGATTTTTGCACCTCAGGATCTTCCCTGTAGTCAATAACTCTAGGAATATTCTTCCCTCATCGTTTCTGTAATGAAATGCAGCAGTTATTTAGTAGCCCACTTCAAAATGAAGAACGAGACCACCTGTCAATGGCTGGTGGAGCTGGGTGCG
The DNA here is from genome assembly GCF_000699245.1 of Pterocles gutturalis. Classification (NCBI taxonomy): domain Eukaryota; kingdom Metazoa; phylum Chordata; class Aves; order Pterocliformes; family Pteroclidae; genus Pterocles; species Pterocles gutturalis. The sequence goes on along the minus strand of NW_010127930.1, from coordinate 28,317 downwards.
GCAAAATTGTCCTACCAAGTCACCAGGAGTCTGACACATTCACAAGAGATTATTACAATCATGGGACGCCTACAAAATCTGCCCTGAACGTCTGCAGTCAGGTGATTGCTTTCTATATGAGTTTTTATCTCTCTGACAGATTGTTCATTGCAGCATTGGGTCTGTGAAGAGAAGACAGTTGGCCTACTTCACTATTTCATTACTTTAACATTAATGAAATTGTATAAACACATGACAATCAAGGGAGTTGCACAGATTAAATGGAAAAAAAACCAAGCATTGCCTTAGACCCATGAGCAGATCTTTATATTCTGAGACAGTTGCCAAAATTGTGACTATTTTCATTATACTCTCTTACACAGAGAAATAAAATCTGTGCTAAACATGTTAAATTTCCATTAATGTAAATAGATATGTAAAACAAAAAAAAAATTGGTTTGACATAAATGTGATTGTCATTACTTTAGCAAAGTATACACACACCCAAACACAGGAGGATGCTGGTAAAGAAAGCTGATCCTTGTTTTTTGCTTCAGTCTCTCAACATGGCTTTAAGATGACAAAAGGATTAATAACCTTGTCACATCACAGAGGTTATGAGTCACAGACTGACACTGCTCCTATTGCAATAACTGTAGAAATGAGAATAAAGGCAAAGAGACTAAGAGACCATTTTGATAGTGTGGTTCATAGCTATTTATTCACTACACCAGTAGAAGTTTAAACACACCAGTTCATTGTTCAACCCCCTGGCCAAATTTCATCTGCTTGAGGTAGCCAGTTTGTGCAAACCCCTTGTGGTATGTGGTACAGCTCCCATCTGTGCTGATTCACAGAGGCGTTTTACAGATCACAGCTACAAAGCCGTAACTCTTCAGCTTGAACTGCAGCAGCACATGGATCCTCAAAGTTTGTTTCCCCCAAGGTCCCTGGTTCATTCCTCAATGTATCAGTCAAGGCAGTAGCCTGCACATGAACTTCCACTGCAAAAAATAAATTGCATGTAAGACCTTGATATGATTGAGAAGATAGCCTAGTAAATATGATTAGACAACACCACATCCTAAGCAACCAGCATCAGCAGTTTTTGATGTATAAGTTGTCCATGTAGTGGACGGAGGCATTAACTTTGAACTATAACATCACCAAGTAAAGGTTTACACTAATCAAGGAATTGCAATTGTATGATCATTTTGGAGGCATAATTATGACAAGGTGCACAAATCAGGCAGTTTAGTCCACCAATGGCTATATGAGTAGAAGACAGATAAAACACTGATATTAAGGTGCTCTGCATCTTTATTCCCTACTGCTGTCCAGTTTACCTCTAGTTTTTGTACTCTTTAAGATATATCAGCTTAAAAACAAATACAATTAGCATGCTAACCATCAACCTGCTAAAATAAGGCTGACCTAGTCCCTTGAATTTAGAATGTATTCCCAATCAGTGTTCATCTGCACCAAGACCACTGTCATAATCCAATATAACCCTCACCAGTTTGTATGCACCTATGAGCGCTGGATCCTTACATCTCCCACACTCTTTAGGACTACATCCTGCCCACTATGCAACAGATTTCAACTACACCCTGTTCCTTTAAGCAACAGGAAGCAGGAAAATATAGGCCTGGCATTCCTCCCAAGTCTTAAACAAACACATACCTAACTACATGGTTTTATAAACATATTTCAACTATGAGTAACATTTGTATAACTACATGCATGATAAAGCATTGGGCATTTAAGTTTTGCCACAGTATCTCCAGGACATTAATTATACATGCCATTAGAGGGTGACAGTGACACCGGCAGTGGCCACATCCTGAGCACAGTCTGCTCTGATACCCATGGAGTGACCAGAGCTGGAGCTTGCTTTCAGGTGTGACTTGCAATGCAATTGCCAGAAGTTGGATTTAAGCATGCAATCTGTCTTGAAAGATATAGTTATTTTACAAAGCAGCAATCCCTATGTAAAATTTCTTTTTGGGTCTGCTCCTGAAAGGCTCTTGGTCCTTGCTGCTCAACAGGAAGCCTGTTGGTATCAGTGGTTTGGAGAACAAGGTTGTCTGTGTTGGGTCACTGGCTCAAAACAGGGTACAATATACACGCAGGGGGCTCTGTATTCCAGAGAATGAAGGAAAAGTTGTCTTGTGTACGTGTGTGTTTTCTTTCTTTGGAGCTGATTTCACTAGGTGATGCGTGTGGTTGGTCACATCACAATGAATTACCAACACGAACATTTCATGATGATAAGGTTCATGGATCACTGGAGACATAAAAGACTTTCTTTGTTTAAGCACCCAGAAAGAAGTTGCTCTTTGGCATTTTATTTTTCATTGAATAAATAATCTGAAACTCGAGACTTGTCCCCCACTTTGTGGGTGACATTTTAAAAAACTGGGATAAACAGGAGAGGATTAATGATTGTGTAAGCATTGCATTTCACAAAGGGCAGGATCCCAAATGCCCTCGCTTTTGTTAGGTGGCAGATTGCAGCCTGCAGAAGTTCTAGATGAAATCACTTCTCGTGAAGTCCAGGAACATGGGAGGGACACACCACAGGCCAGGAGCTGGCCACCCCTGACGGTGGATTCCTCTGTAGATGGACACAAATCTCCTGAACACCTTGTTTTCCTTCTGCATGATTGGCTTTTATGAGCAGTAAATAATGTGAGACCAGAGAAGGCCGGCTGATTGCAGAGCCTTCCAATGATACTGTGGAACACAGAGTGAAACTGGCCTGAAAACACTATTTAAAGATGACTTTGATTTAAATAAATTGCTAGTTGTCATCTGAAGCATTAAGATAATCTAAAAGTGATGTGAAGGTACATCAGTTTTGCAGAAGAATCAATGATGCTATGACTTCTGTTACGGAATATTGAGAATATTTTTAAATGGCAAGCAAATAGGAATGGATAAAGTAATTGCAGAGTCATATTCAGTGGATTAAACACATTTACCACTATATAGATGTAGCATTATGAAGTTCCTGTTCTTCCTTCTAGCACTTTCAAGTTTCCTTTTGTGAATCAAGAGCTTTTAAGCAATAGCTTTTGGTAAGCTCAGTGTGGTAAATGGAAACAAACCAGATGATTGCCCTTCCACAGAAACACAGAATTACAGAGTCAGAGAATGGTTGAGGTTGGAAGGCACTTCTGGAAGTCATCTGGTCCAACTCCCCCTGCTCAAGCATGGTCACCTACAGCCAGTTGCCCAGGACCATGTCCAGGTAGCTTTTGAATGTCTCCAAGGAGGGAGACTCCACAACCTCCCCAGGCAATTTATGCCAGTGCTCAGTCACCTTCACAGTGAAAGTTGCACTATCATCTGATTTTAAAGGTCCTTTCCAACCTAAACCATTCTTCGATTCTATGGAAGTGTTCAAAGTCAGGTTCGACAGGGCTTGGAGCAATCTGATCTAGTGACAGTTGTCCCTGCCCATGGCTGGTGGGTTGGACTACATCATCTCTTAAGGTCCCTTTCAACCGCAACCAATCTGTGATATTGAAAAAAAGTGTTTCCTGATGTTCAGATGGAGCCTCCTGTGTTTCAGTTTGTGCCTGTTGCCTCTGGTTGTGTCACTGGGCATGACTGAAAAGAGCTCCATCTTCTTTATACCCTCCATTCAGATATTTGTATACATGGATGAGAAAACCCCCTGAGCCTTCTTTTCTCCAGGATGAATAATCCCAGCTCTCTCACCCTTTCCTCCAGCCCAGGACACTGTTGGGCTCTTTTGCTGCAAGGGCACACTTATGGCTCATGTCCAACTTGTTGTTCAGGCCCCCCTAGGAGTAGTCCTGTTTCCATTGCAATCATAGAGCTTACAAGTAACATGTATTAGTCCAGAGAAATTGTGACTAAATAATAGCACACTAATTTTTAAGAGACTTAGCTACTTGAAACCCAGCCAGCTAAAGAAGTAGATGTGTTAATGCAATCATTTCTATTGAGTTTTCTGAATGGTGATAAGTCAGAGTTGTACAGTCCAGGTGGTTCTTGTCTTCATAATAGCCAATGTCAATAGTCCAAATAGTGTTACCTACTTAGGGCTGTTTCTTTTACAGCAGAGCATGGTAGTGAAAGCTATGTAATCTACATTTCAATCAGGAGGAGGGATTACCTCCTTGATTAATCTCCCCAACATAAAAAATTCAGTTGATTGCATGATCCTTAATATTTGCTTTGCATGTGTTTTTATGGTGATATTTTGATCAGCACTGTCATTTCTAAGCACAGTTTCTGCCTACAGGAGCTGGAAAATGGCATTAATTCTCTTGTACCACTGGGTGGCGATCTCTTAAAAATTATGAACGATAAAAGTATCTTGCCCGATCTTTTGATTTCGGAATAACTAGAGGAAATCTCAGAGGTAAAACTAATACTTCTGAATAGCAGTGATAAAGTCAGTCTAAAGGAAAACAATATCCAAGAGTCTTCTTTCTAAGCATAAGACATCTCGGCAGATCCGTTGACACTGAAAACAATACTATCATTTTATAATGTCAGCTGTGCCAATGTATTTAAGTGCTGCAGAGTTTATTATGACTTCTCAGAAGAAGCAAAGAACTTTCTACACAGCCAGATGTAACTCACAGCTTTCAAGAAATGTTTCAGTTGTAAATACTCTCTGACTGGCATGCGTTTTGAAGAGAATTATATTTGCTTTTCAGTCACTGGCTGGGACTTTGTTGATCCAGACACATTTACACATAAGCAAAACTTTTCTGTTTGCACCCTGCAGGGACTTTGTCATGTCAGCAAGTCCAAAATGTATACCTACTATTCAGTATAAGAATTAATAAAGATTTAGACAGACCTAAATTAAATCAAGCTAATCAAGATTAGCTGATCTATTGTTGACTTTGTCTTTCCTTTTATAGAGTATAGCAAATTTTATAACACTGAGAGTGAACTGTGACCATCCTCTCAGACAACAGGGCTGCTTCCTAAAGCCAAAGCCTTTCTGATTTTTACCATACTTTCAGTACATGTAGTACTTCTGGGCTTATTATTTACCATCCTTCTCTACACTGAACAGCCACAGTGGAGCAGCTGGTTAAAATACATGTTTCCTCTGATTCTTTGATTGTTGTCCAGATTAGGAAACCACCAGCAAGGCTTTACCTTCAGTGATGGCATACCAAGTGCAGTCCTGCAGATGTGCTCATTCCTTTATCATGCCCTCAAATATGAATGTGGAGGAGGCAATGTGAGCAACAAGACAGACAAAAATAGAGAAACTTTTTTGAGAAACCTAGCAATTAGGGTTTTCAATATACTGCCTGCCTGTATTGTCCACAGACAGAATTTCTAAATGGGTTTATCACGTAGCCTTAAAATGCCACTGTGTCTGTGTAGGAGCATTGCTGAACACTCCAAGTTCTCTTAACTGGCAAGTTTTTCCAATAAGAGTTAGGTATAGGTTGGATACAAAACTAGCAGTCAGCCTTGCATCCCTAGGCAAGAAATCTCCCAGGTTTGAGAAGGTTTACAAAAGTGATACCTCACAGATGTGTGCATTATTGTACTGTCTCAATTTGAAAAGGCACTTGCAGTTTAAGGATAATTCTGATGAATGTTGAAATATGATTATAGCTGTACTTCTGTTAGAGTTTTTAAAGACTGTTTAAAAACTCCAGCGATAGCCACCTCTACATTTGGCCTGGATGGAACGACAGTCCTGCAGCAAAAAAGCTAGATTTAATATAAGGTGACCACTACCTTTTCCCAACCCAATCAGGAGCCACAAGACATGCCCATTTCCTCTTGACAACAATTAAATATAGATATATGGTTTTCAGTAAATAAGATAAATAGGCTGAGCCTGGACTCTGCCAACTGCAAACAAAAGCACCTGAGCAAAGGTTGGCACCACACCCAGTTACCCTTAGCTCTTTTATTTTCATTTAGTCAGCTTATTTACAGCTGAACAGCTTGTGATTTGCCTTCTTGCAGTCACAGGACATGTTGGAGAGGTTAACAGGACCAAATGGACAAGGGTCTTTGGATCTCCACAGTCTTTCATCTGTTGCTTATCCTTCTGAGATAAGACAATAAGTGCCATAATTTTTGAAGTTCATAAAACAGTGTTCAAAGTATGAAACAATAAAAAAGCAATATAGAAGGGAAGAAAAGCTCTCAGCTTAGCTACAGACTTGAGAAGTGTGGCTCCTTTACTGGAGAACTTTTTCCAAAATGTTTGTCCCTATGTAACACGTCATTACAATATTAGTCACTCCTGCCATGCATCTCACAGACTTATTTCTTCCTTGCTGGCTTTTGGATTTCAGCAGGCCACTTAACTTTCTGGATGCTGGGGAAGTGCATAATCACCCTTCTGTGCAATCACTTGGCTTGCAGCCAAGACATTCTTGCCTTCGCTGAGTAAAACAGAAAGGAATTATGACCACAATAAAGCATTCTGCTTACTAATTGCGATTTAATTGCTGTTCAGCATTTCCAATGCATTAACTAGCAATGACGGTGTTACGTGAGCACTTGAAAGCACCAGCCGACTCTTTAGGACACAGGGAAAAGCATAGTGTGTCTGAGTGTGCATGTGTGTGTGTGTTCATGTGCATGTTTGGGCGCACTAGACATGAAAAGGCTTCTCTTCCCCACTCTGCATGACACATAGCCACATATGGATGTCCCCACCAAAGGAATAGACACCTAGTTTGGGTGATTCTTTCCTGCAGACTTAATGTCCCTAGAGGATGTATATACATGGTCCAACACCAGAGCTCTCTGACAATGGGCCTCCATTTTTTGATTGAAACTCCTGTTTTTTTGGTTCCGAACCCATCCAGAAACATCCCTCTCAAAATGTTGTGCTTTGTTAGAAATGCAGTCTGAAAATGCAGGATGAAAAAAGAAAATTAAAACAAAAGCAGAGAAGAATAATTTCTTCTTCTGCAAATGGGGAAAAGAAGGAAGACAGAGAATAAATTAAAAACTAAAGACATTCAATATTTTTAGGAATAGTTGTCAAGAAAAAACCAGTTCCCTTCAGCTCTTGAAGAATGCTCAGTTTTCCACAAAAAATCCTTCCCATCACTACGTTGCTGCCTACCTGCCTTGTGTCAGGCCATCCACATGCACAGGACAGACCTGCAGCAGTTATAATCTCAGCGTGGGTTAAAGATGCTCGTAAAGGCTGTGCCCTGGGAATGCATCAGATTTGCTGTGCTGGGGGCAAGCTGGTGTGAGCCCTCGCTTTGCACCCAACCTCTCTCCCCACCACCCCCTTACACTGCTGTCAATGCACAGAGAACAGCACACAGAGAGAGCTGGGGGAGGGAACGGGACTAGGGCCATAAGGGCACCCTGCAGTGTACATCCAAAGCCCAGACACAGGCTGATGCAACGGCTTCCCATGAGCAAAGTGCAGTTGCGGTTATAGTGAGGTCAGATGTAGCTGCTGGGCTGCATTTCAAATACTTTCAGAGCAGTACAAATCCTGAAAGCATTCTCAGCTTTGTGCACATCAGGAGCATGGACCTGGATTTCCCATGCACCCCGCCCTGTATCTCTGTATCAGGCACTGGCAGGTTAATAGCTAATTCACATTATGTGAATCTCATTTCATTGTCCTCTGCAAGCTCTAATAAAAAGAGGGAACACTGATCCAGAGGTCCCATCAGTATTGTCCCATCAGCAACAGCCAAGATGCCTTCCTCATGACCTTCGTGCACATGCCAGTATTCCTCATCCCTTTCCTTCTGCACTCTTCCATCACCATTGTGCCACACAAGGGGTGAGCCATCAGCGTGTGGGCTCTGCAAAGATCTCAACAAGTGCACTCACTCTGTAAGCGCACAACGTCGGCAGAAGTCTCAGTGAGGTGTGGATGACATTTTGGTAAAGATAGAGCTAAGGACTATGTAGATTAAAGTCCATTTTTTTTTGCCATAAGCTTCCTGTCTGGTTTTGGTCAAATTTTGTAATCTGCAGAACAGGGCATAAAATAATTTATTTTAGAATCCCATTGGGGCAGAGACTTTCTTTTTGAGACATAGCTGTGTAGTACTGACTACAAAGAAATGTGGAATTTATTGAGAGTCTCTTGACATGCATGTGTAATATTGTAATAGTTGTGGAAAATTTTCTTAGTAACCCACAGATTACCTGGTTTGAGGTTATTGAATCTGACTTCATATATACCATTAATTAGGAGGTTTTCATGAACAATTTCTTGCTTGAACTAGAGCCTCTTTTCTATAAATAATTCTATTACTAGCTTAAAATTGCAACAATTTTATAAAAAATTACATCTTATTTATAATTTGGGTTTGCTGCCATCCTGTCCCAGATCTTGTTATATCTTCATCTGCTAGATCAAGGAGACTGAGATCAAAGTTTTGTCATGCTGTGGCTCCTTTGTTAAGCTAAATAGATTGAACTCCTCTTGTCTAACACTATGAGGTGTATTTTCCAGGGCTTTAATAATTCTTGTATGATCTTGTATGATCAGTCTTCTCTCTAATCATTCCCAGATAAATGAACTAGATGTTCTTTTAGAAGTGGCTAAACCAGTGGAATGATGGAGGCAATGTGCCTTCCCCACTCACTCTCACTAGCCTGCTCACACATGAAGGTTTATAGAAGGTATTTTGGCCACTGACAGCTTGCAAAGAGAGCTTTCCCTTCATGCTCTGGTTGACCTATGGTCTCTGTAAGACTTAATTTTTGTTTGTCCACATTGTTTGATGTGACCAGAAGATCCAGACTGGTCTCTATCCATGACCTGTCTTTGTTTTTTACTCCATTAACTCCAGTCTTTGTGTCAGCTCAAGCTTTCAGTCATCATTAAGACTGGGAATTTTTTTCTTCGTGTCACTGATGAAAAATGTTAAATGACATGAAAAATAAGAGACAATTGATGTGAGATTTTGCTGGAAACACAACCATGCTAATTTCCCACTGACAGTGAGATTTTGGACCTGTCAAGTTGTAACTATTAAAAATAATATTATTTTGTATTGTTTTGACTCAATAAAAAACTAGTGTATTTCCATAAATATTTCTGTGCATAAGGTTTTCTGTACCTTATAGGCCATAGTTTATAGTCAAGGTATTTAAGTATAAACTTTTTTTTCCCTGCAATTTCTCCATCCAGTGTTTAAAACTGAAATCCAAACGCCTTTGGAAGGGAGAGGCTGCTCCTAGTCTCCCATCTCCATTGTCCTGTACAGAGATTGGGGACTGAGGCAGAGGTATAGCTCAGCGAGCACCATGACAGTGCCCGAATCCTTCTGTCTAGAAGGAGAGCTATGCCAACTCCACATTCGCAACAGTGAGGGCAGCTGGGAGCAGGCTCTCCTTGCAGAGGTTGCGCTCCCAAAGGAGCACCCATGCACACCTGGATCTCCCTGCTTCAGGGACATGTTCTTCTGTAGTATCCCTCTCACTTAACAGTTTTGGCTTGTTCTTGGACTGTCACTAGTACTGCAACCAACTCCTCTCCCTCATTTTTTGAAGTCTTATTTGCAGACCAAATACCATATTTGCTGGTATTTTGGTATTCAAACAGGATACAGGTTTACCCCAACAATTTTTAACCTGCTCTCCTTTTCCCATGAAAAAGTGAGAAGTCTGTGAAACCTGTTTACAAGTAAGCAGTGGGAGCCTCTCCTCATTTCACGGTCAGGAGACCCAGCCACATTAGGTGAACGGATGAACCTTCTGTTAACCAAATGGGTGGCCAGAAAATGCCAGTTCTTGCTCCACACTCTAAACCTTCTCAGCCAAAGCCTTTCACTGCTATTTAATTACTGAATTTTTATTGCTAATCCCTAATCTAAATTGGCAGATTTACTGCTCCAAGGCTGTGCTTGCTGCTGACAGATGCAAGCATGGATATTTGCTGTCTCCTTGGATTTGTGCAGCTCCAGGGTGAGCACTGTGTAAAGGAAACATCCAGGGACTGCTGCAAAGGGGCTGAGCTGAGGCATTCCCTCATGTTCATTCGTGCCTGTTTTCAGGGTTCTCTAGCTGCAGACCAAACTATTTGAATAGCATTTTCGCTTGTGTACGAAATGATTGGCTTCAGACCAGTCTGGAAAAGGTAAATATTTGTGGGCACACTGTGAGAAGTGCTGGGAAAGTAAAGCACTGAAATTTGGAATCCTCCCATGCTGGTTTGTTCTAGACCCTGGAAACACCTGCGCTCACCAGTTCTTGCAAATTTATTCTCTACTGCTTCTTTATCAGAGCTAGTTATTCATTTTAACATGCACTTTGCAAAAGTCATTCATGGCTTCAGCTTCCCCAAGGCCAGATGGCTGCACTCCTCAGAGTCATTCTGGAAAGGGATGAGTTTTGGCATCTACAACCTGTTACAAATCTTATTGCCGAGAAAGATCCTAGATCATCCCCAGTAAGAGGCTTTTCTTTATATTACTCTACCTTCCTGTAGTACATGCCAGCTATTGTGAAGGTGGTTACAGTCTTTGCTGGGGGTAAAATTATCCTAGGTCCATACAGGGATTGCAATCATTCAGCATGTTTCCCAGGACCAAACAAATGTTTTCAGTAAATTCAGCTTAATATAAATTTCTTTCTTTGGGACTGCTCCTCCTGTGTCCATAAAACAGCCAACAAAGACAGCCAGCCATTTCTCCCTTTACAACCAGCTGCTTGGAAGGCTGGAAGAAATCCGAAGAGATTTCCAGCCTCCTGCCCCAAGGCAGTGTCAGTTATATTTCAGAGAGGCCCTTATCTTAAAGCCGTGTATGGCAACAGCAAGCCTTCCAAGCTTTGCTTTTTCAAATGTCAAATCTAAAGCTCCCTTTTTGTAGTTGAGACTTATTACTCCTTGCGTTAGCTACTAAGGACACAGGAAGCAGATTACTCTTCCTTGCAGCAATTTTATAGGTGTTTTGAGACCATTATGTTTCCTGCTTTCTTTTCCTTTCTAGATTAAAACCCTTTAATTTCTTCAGTCTGTCCTCATATATCATGCTTTCTAGCTTCTGCTTATGCATATTAAGCACCTCCCGTAGACTCTCTGTACTTACTCTCCCTCCTTCTTAATGGCTGAAGGATTTAAACCTGGATTCATGCTGCAGTTGCCATCTCATCAGTGCAGAGCAGAGTTGGAAGTATTGCTTCCCAAGGCCACACTACTCCTGATTCAGCACCTTTTCTGCAACAGTTTAATGGCATTGTTGGTGGGTAAAAAATGAGACACAGGGTTTAAGGGACTCCAAGTATCAACATGGCTTTCCTGACCACAGGGCTCAGAGCGCATCTTCAGGAAGAAAAGGACTCAGAGGCCTGGACACATGAGACATAATAATTAATTTTCTATGGGTGGTTATTGTTGTTGTTTTGCTTTCAAAGAAACTTCCTGCTGTTTCTGCAACAAACTGTAGAACAGTACATCAAATGCACTGTCACTAAAATTACAGGGATCTTGCACTCATTAGGAATACAGACTCTTTGGTAAATTACTGTCATTCTTCACTTTCATTGAGTTACTTCTGTGTTGCAGTTCATCCAGATTGCAGCAATTCTCTCTGCCCTAGTTGTTCTGCTACCACAGCCTATCATTTGTACACAGTCCTTATACTACTTTCCTGGTAAGTTCTATACTAAGGTGAAGTTCTTCCTAACAGCCATATTCCCATGGTTGTGAATGGTGATTTCTCTCTAAACCAATGACTATCTTCCTCCCTGTCTTCCTTCAGTTCCTTAAAACTCGCAGGCTGCTTTATCTGAGGTCAGCTGGAGTTGCTAGGAGCCTTGAAAGGAAATTTCAAGAATGGCAAGGGGAATTTCATGCTGCTTTTACTACTTGAAGGCAGCAGAAGTTGCTATTAATATTAACGTATTAAAAATTTTTAAAAATTATATAAGAATTCTGTAAAGTTCAGTTGTGATGCACCCCTTGGCCTTTGGATTATGTGAAAGGTTTTAAGCTAAAAGTGGTCACTTGTTATTTATAAAATATTTTTAATCCTAAAGGGTGCTGTTTGTAACTCCCTAAAAATACTGTATTTAATTTCTGAACATTTTTGCCTACTTGCATGAGTAATTCCACGTTTCATTTTACAGAGAGCATAAACCAGTCACACCATGAAAGGAAAAGGATTTTAAAGAGGGATAGGTTCACACTTTGTTCTGTCTTGCTCAGAGAGTGCCTTTTTTCTGTTGCTCTTCTTCATTTAAATGTTCTTAATTTAAAATAGAAGACATTGAAATATATCTTTGTACTTTGTGGAAAATATACCACAGAAAACAACAAGGCATTTAAACATATACAAACATGAGCTGGTCACTAGCTAATGCAAGCAGCAGTGTTTCATAATTTGGATACTCAACTTGAAAAGTAATGTAAAGGGACCGAATTTTCAAGGAGGAGTTCAGCTTTTCCTGAAAACCAGAACTGCCAAAAAAAGAGAGGCAGAATTTAGCATTTTAGCCAGCCCTGACAGCTCTCTGTCCAGCAATGTTATGTTCCAGGATTGTTTTCATCTGCCTTTTAATCTCCCTTGGAAATATCCCATCCATTTACTAGGAAGCCACGTTTCCCACTCACTTTGCAAAACTTGTCAGATGTCAAGTGAAGTTACGTGGCTGATCAGGACTAGCCTTACCTCCGTGCTCTCCTCCAGGTTTCCCTCCTTGCCCTTCCTTTACATTCACTGTTTACATTCACAAGCCATTTCACAGGGGCACAGGCTGCTTCCACTGAAAGTTTGGTCATGGGATTATTTTGTTTGGTTTTGTGGTTTCTTTGTTTAAAGTGGAGTGATTCATTGTCTCCAACCCCAAAGGCTGTTTGCTAAAACATCTCCAGTTACTGATCCTCTAGGTGAACCAAAGCATCCATTTTCAGTAGCTCATAGCAAAGGGCAGCAGCAGACACCAGCTTTGCTCCACCTGAATTGCCAGCTTGCAGCTTCCCCAAAATGCCATACTCTCTCTCCCTTTCAAAAGAGAATGTAATTTTGATCAGTGAGTAATGGCTTTGCTATTGCACGTATGTGAACTTAACCCACAGGGAATATTCCAGAGAAAGGAGTGATTTCTAAACTAGCGCTTACGATTTCAGAAGGTGGCACTGCTGTGAGTCACAAGCTCACTGGAAATTCAGTTGCAGAAGTGGAGTTTGACAACAGGATCAGGACTGTAAAGAATGAAGTTCAGCTGGATTCAACCACAGCTACAAAAAGGGGTCTTTTCCAAGAAAATACAGTATTCTACTGGACTGTCAGATATCCCTTTAGTAAATATTTGGTCTTAATTCAAAGTGCAACATATTAAAATAATGTGAAAATATAATACAGCAGAAACATGGATATAAGAGAAAGCTGTCTTCACAAAATTCACTTTTTTTGGTGCCTTTTGCCAGGGGAAATTTCTTAAGCCACGTGAATTTTCCATAGTGAAGTCTTTTGATTCTAAAAACGAGGTTATTCTAGAGTCTGCCTACTTGATAGCCCTTAGCTAATTAATGTTTGTAAAGCACTTGAGTTCCTCAGACAGTAAATGGTACTACAGGAATGGGAAAATGTGGTTGATCTCTATTAAAGATAAAACACTGTTTAATCTTGATCTGTCTATAATAATGGGAAAAAAATAATTTTCTCAGCCCTCTCTAAAACATGGGTTCAGAATATTAATTCATTTAGGTTTGCAGTATTTTGTAAACTCTGAGTTCTTTGAAGTCATGTTTTATTTTCAGAGATTTATCTAAAACTAGCAAGATCTAGCAAGACCTTGATCTCATAGCAATGATTTGACTTTAACAGAGAAATAACCTTTTACGCTATCATAAGTTCTGGCGCCAAGATTCTGCCATGACCTGTGTTATGAAAATAATATAATCTGTGGCAATATAACAGTGCGGAGTTACTACTGATAGTCTGATAGGGTGTAGATAGTGAGCACATCATGCCATTTTATAATAGCTCCCTGCAATTTATTTGCAAGAGAATGATAGACTGCTTGTATACTTTTTATGGGTCTCTCATAAGATAGCACGTATCTTCCAGCACTAGCTGATGCACAAACTTCATTTCAGTGTATTTGCCTGTCAAACAAACAGATCTATGGTGCCCAAGTGCAGTCATACTGGATCTGAGCAAAGGTCCATCCAGGCCGGTAGCCCATCTCTGCTGACAGTAGCAAATATTTAGGGAGAGAGTGTAAGAATGAAGTGGGCGCACAATTATACTTCCTGCAGTAGTATATCCTCACAGATCCTAACAGTCTAGCTGGGGACTACCTGAGACAGAGGTTTAATCTGTATCTTTGTATTTAATAAGTTTTGATGGATTTTCTTCATCTGCAAATTTATTCATTTCACTTTTTTCAACCTACTTATACTTTTTGTTTCCACAACATCCTATGGCAAGGAGCTGAATTCACTGGCTGTGAAGAATGCTTCCCAATTGCTTTAAACCAGCTTTCCTGAGCTTTTGCACAGAGGGAGAAAATTATGGTGTCCTACTCTCCTTTCTTTGCTGTCCGTGATTTTGTATAGCTGTGTTATGTCTCTTCTCTGCTGCACTTTTTCCAAGCAAATCTGTTTAACAAAAGCTCTTCTGAACCTATAATAATCTTTTTGCCTTTTTCTATACCTTTTCTAGCCCTCTCATATTTTCCTTGAAATAAGGACTAGAACTGCCTTCAACAGTCAAACTCTGGCCACATCATGAGCTTGCAGTTTTCAGTTTTGCTCTCTGTTCCTTTACTGATTAATCTTAAAATGTTATTTACCTTTCTGGACTACCACAGAGTACTGAGCTGGCATGTTTGCTGAAATAGCCAAGACAAGTTTCAAGCTCTCTTTACCGAATAGTAATAACTTATGGAGAGTTTACCATTGTAAGTATATAGTAAGGATTGTTTTCCCTGGATCTGTTACTGTCCTGACTTTGACTTCCATCTCTCATTTTATTTGCCAGGTCTTGAGATCGTAGTTTAAACTCTGACTCTTCTGAATAATCAATAACCTTCCCACCTCGTCCTCTGCTGCCTTTTCACCACAAGCCACTTCCTGCACTTGTAAAATTGACTGTTTATTGCTTTTTAGATTTTTCTTTTTAAACTGTTATTGATTCATGAGAGAACTATTTATCTTATCCAAATTAATAATCTATTTCACAAGTAATAAGGGAATAATTCTGTTCAGATCTGGTTGCTGTGGAAGACTGAACTTTTTAAACCCATGCCCTTCATATATTTACAGCCTCAGTCTTCACACTCAGAATTAAAAGGAAATATATTTCTTTAAACAACAGTTCTGGATCCTACAGTCAAATATTTATTATGTATAATTTAAAAATATATATGATGGTTGCTACACACTCAGCTTAAAGCACTGATTATTATGTATAATTTAAAAATATATATGACGGTTGCTACACACTCAGTTTAAAGCACTGGTTTGACCATATGGTCTGGTGATGCTGTAGTCTGAAAAACACAAGCTCTCAGCATATATACCAAGCATAATTTGTTTTCCAGAAGTATCAGGAAATCTAGATTTTTCTGCATATAAAACTTGGAGAATAAAAGCAGAAAAAACACATAATTATTCAACTGTGGTTGAGGCCAGCATGAACTATTGGTATACTCCACTGAGTATCAGATACCAACAGTACAATAAGAAAGCCTTTCTGTCCTTAGCAGCTTTTCTCAATTGGGAAATTAAATGTCCTTTCATCTACCAGCCACAGATCAGGATCAACTTTAGTACATTACTACTTAAAATGCCAATATCAGATTTGTTAATAGTCATTGAGTCATGCTCATAACGCAAGTAACAATAAAACACAGAATGAGTGTCCCTACCCCCAGTTCGTTATTGGGCTGTTTTCTCTGACTGAACCAAATCAAGATGCTTGCCCACCAAAGAGCTTACAACACACATAAACACTTACATCCAAACCTGTTTTATAATGGATGTCACTTATGAAGACACACTGTCACGCCTTGTTCCTTTCTGGCAGGTTATCTGTAACCAACACAGGGCACATTATGTCCTACTCCTCAGCTGCTGGTCTTCCTACTCCTTCAACCTTTCAGCCCTGGCACAATTCACAGTTCAAACCCAACAGCATTTGCAGCACTCATGGCAAATGCATGAAGAGTTAACTGTATTCCTCATGCTCTGGGTGGGGGAGAGAAGGACTTTTCCCGCAGATTTCTGGCTTCCCCTTCCAGGTGCCTTCTCGGACATTCTCAGAAGCAGACTGTGGGTCGGGGTACTGGTCGTGTGCTGCATGCCATCACTTCTGTGGCGCTGGCAGTGGGTGTGAATACAGTGTGGGAGACATCCATTGATCGGCTTTTCTAAGCCAGCAAAAAGCAGAGCTGCTTAGCATGTGAAAGAGTCAACTCCTCTCACATATGAAGATGGGAAATTAAAAATCCTCAGGTAAAAAATTCAGTTTGGAGACCGTGGGAGTGAAGTGCCTTTCACCTATGCCTTAGCAGATACATACAGCTGAGCAGAGGACAGCAGCAACCACAGAATGTGCATGGTGTTACCAGGAAAGGCAACAGAGCAGAGATTAAAAACTATTTTGGTGCCCACTGAGATTGCTCCAGGCCCAAGACAAAACAAGGCTGATATACTGAACTGGAGAGAGGCCTATATGCTATTTCCTAAAGCTCTCCCTTGGCCACTTTTGGCAGAGTGAACCATTCATCCCTTGTGATGCCTTGAGCGCTCAGACATACTTTTGCACGAGTATTAAGAACATCAGATTAACTGTCCCTCCCCAAGGGATCTAATAAAATTATAGGCCCAGCTTACTGCTGATTTAGTTATATACACGGTACTCTTAAGTTTAAGCTAAATTAAGCTGTTCCTACAGTGTATTATTGGTTGTGGATAGGAGGCAGCTTTAGAAAACCTGTGAAAGCTCTGTCCTTAGCTGTCTCATCAGTGTCCAAAAGAAGGCCTGCAAACACAAAAATTAATGTTTATACCCCTGTTCCTAATAAATAAAGCTTTAGGATATTTATGGTTAACATAATTAAAAGCCTGATTAACATCTCTTGGAATCACATGGTTGTGTTTTCCCTTGAAGTACCAATCTGCAGTTTCAGCATGGCTCTCAGGACCTCGGAGGGCAAAGTGAGCGTTAAGAGTGATGCACTGAAGAGCAAAAGCTTTAAGTGTTATGGAGAGCTTAAATCTTCCAAACAGGATCACTCCTGACAGAAAATCAGAATCAATAACAGTAGCTATTGTCAGCGCCCAACAAATAAAGCTTGTAAAGTGCATGTTTTCAAACTGATAAAAGCTTGAGAAAAAACTTGTGTGAGCAGTAGATTGAGCCTGGGATTCACAATTTATACAGGTTAAAACCTCAGTAGTTACTAAAAGTCAGTTGTCTGATCTCTTTGCCTGAAGCTGGTCATGAAACTTGCTATAGCTCCTGCTCCAGAGGAACTCGTGGTTCCCTTTAAAAAAACAAAACAAAACAAAACAAAAAAATCCTTGGAAATGTTTTCTTTTTTTAAACTGATCCAGAAGGACCTATGACAAAAGAAGTATTTTTAGTTATTTTTTTATGGGGCTTATTACAGTGGTGTAAAAAGACAGCCAGTCTCTATGAGACTGAGGCTGTTGCTGGAGTACATAAATTACAAGAAGCTACTATGTGTCAGCTCAAGAAATTATCAATGTTATGCAATTTTATGTATACACAAAAGGGACTATGCAATGGTCAGTCTTACACAGCTGGAGCTGTACAGGTAAAATTCTCCCTCTTTTTGCAGATGAAACTTCTACCAGGGCACTCTAGATAATTTTAAAGTTACATCATAACTGATATAAAAAGTACTTCCCCTGGTAGGTAAGCTTAAAATCTGAATAGTCACTAGAAAGAGTACGGGAGTGTAAAAGCTGTCATCTGCTGCAAAAGGAAAGCTGCTGGAGCTGACTGACTTGGGTGTCTCCGCTGGAAAGGAGGCTGAGTATGAGAGTTCCTCCCAAAGGATGTGGGTGAAAAGCTTTTCACATCGGCCCCTCCCTACAGCAGGGAGTCTATTACACAGTCTATTGCTGTGTAATTGTGACTATTTTATTATTTGAACATTGGACAGTTTAACTGCTATAAAACCCAGCATGTCATGTCACCCTGCATGTGCCTGGACCTGGTGGTTTCGGGATTTTTTGTTTGGTTGGTTTTTTTTTTTCTTCAAATGTTGAATATGACAAGGCATTTTAAAGATACTTCATGTTCTAGTGCAGGCACAGGAATTCCTGCCAAGTACTTGTTCACCCCTGGGAGCAGAAAGCCATCCCTTCTGCTCATGCAGCTCCCATGCAGAGGAATTAAAAAGCATTTAGCAAATATTATCTGCCTAGAAGTTAGTACATGATGTGCAAAAGTACAGCCACATTTAGATAAAATATAGCAAAGATAAAGCTTGTCATAGCAGTTGCAAAGGTGCCTGCTAGGTTTGAACCACAGAGAAATCAGCCCTGACAAGTGCAGACCTTACTGTACTTTTGTGTGAAGAGTCCTTGCTCTGGTGCAAATGAAATGCATGACTTTTGGCCTGCTAGCATAGCCCAGATTCACTAAAGAGCTTTGGTTTTTGGACTATGTTCCAGACTGGGACTCCCCAAAGCTCAGGTGCTGGGCTCAGGTGGAAGTCCTGGGGATAGGCAAGAGTTTTTTTGTGTTCTCTCTTTCTGCTGGGACGTGCTTTATTTAATAAAGGCACACTCCAGAGCCCAGACTCTGATCTTGAGCACAGGTACCAGCACCATTTCTCCCAAAGAAGTGCATAGGGCTTCCTTTTATTTTTTCATAACAAGAGAGACAGATTTTTACCAGGTTAGGCCAAATGTCCATCTAGTATAGTACCCTCTGACAGTAACTGCTAGCAATTATTCCCTTTCCTCATCTCCTGAGCAATACTAACACAGGATGTTTCCTCTGCTATGCTCTCCCACTTCTGACAAGAGATCAAGGCTTTCTGTTCAAGAAATTCCCATCGGGGGGTTATAACCCCATCCTTGTGTTAATAGGTCTCCATAGACTTTTCTCACTGGAATTTGCCTAACAGTTTTTGAGCCCCATCAACAGCACTGAGATACCCAGCCTGACATTTAAAGCACTTACCAAGGAAGGTGGCTACCTCATTGTGTTTCCCTCATGCCTGAGGGGGCTCAAACCTGCCTCTGCCAGGAGAAGAACCTGAGGCTGTAAATCTTGCAGTCTGTTGGATGGGCAGGTTTCTCTAAGTACCTGATAGAGCAAGGCATCTTCATCCTCAGGCATATTTTTAATAGCCTCTGGGCAGATTCAGAGTGAAGGTTAACAGCACAGGTTAACAGAGCAGCTGTCCAAAGCAGAGAGCAATTAGCTGGCCTAATCAGCAAACACCATGAGCAAGACTGATCAAAATGGCACAGCCATGATCCATTGCCATCAGCATAACACAGGACTGTCAATGTGCCTTTCTTAAACCAATTATGTGAGTGAAAAGTCTGCATGTTTCCTACACCGTGGGGATCTGATCCATTAGCAAAGATAATGAGTCTCAGGTTTAAGGTCCTTCAGACCATGCACAGCTTCCTGCTGGAGTGAAAGGCCACCTAGGTCAGTCCCCCATAGTCAGCTGCATCTTCAGATAAGATCCTGCAACTCTCATTCACAAGAATTTCACGGGTGTGTTCATGAACAGATACGGATCTTAGACAGGGGGATCCCTCCCCATAAATTCAGCTTTATTTTATCATGTAAAAATGGCTTCTCTCCAACTTCTTTCTTTAGTCAAGCCTTCAGTGAACCACACCCCTTCTCAACTCTGTCAAACATATCCAAATGATAATATTATCACACTACTTCAAGGCAGGTGAAAGCAGGTGGGAGAGCTGTCACAGCAATAGGCACCAGCAACACAGCTCCCACAAGCCAAAGGACAAGTAGCTTTGATTTGGCAAAGAAGATTGATTAAGACACACTCCTCCAGGATCCCTGTGGCATCAACTCCTTCAGTAGTAGCTTTTACTTCCCATTTTGCTGGTTGAGCAAGCCCTGTTTCCTCTTGAGGGACCACCGAGGTGCTGTAGGAGAGCTGTGTTGGAAGACTCGGAGCCTTCTCAGGTACAGTGCCACCGAGGAGTCATGCGGGGCATGCAGGGACGCTCCAGCTGGTCCTACAAACCCCAAGCAAGACAGGAAGGACGATGTTTTCAAAATGGTTCCTGCAGGTAACAGCCTATGTCCATTTGCACAGGTCCAGGCCTAAATGCAACTCCTTCACACATACTGGTGGGTGGCATCTGATTGCAATACCAAAGGCTGGGTGTCACACACATCCTGAAACTACCCCATTTGCTAGCGCACACTGGGCATTCACACGCATAAATCACCAGTGTCATGAACCCCAATTTGTACTGCCATTTTGCCTCTCTCCAAATAGCAGACACTTCTTAATATCACTTCTAGAAACCATTGTAGAGCATGCAAAAGCCAGAGGGGACCAGCAAAGCCTTGGCAAGTCCCCTGCCTTGGGAACAAGCTATAGATCTTTACAGGGACAGTTCAGATCCAAAAGCAAGTTAAAATTCCATTGCTGGTTACTGCTCTGTTTGGAAAGGTGTCATATGACTGCTTCTTGACACGGGCATTTGTTGAAGCAAACATTTAAAAACAAAAGCTTGAATAGCTCTTAATTAAATGGGTTTGTATTGTGCTGGGTGAGGGTGTGCCCCATCCTGGCTGGCAAAGCCAAGCAGGTAAAGGCCAAAGCAGTAACTAACACTGAAACGTGGGGAGGGATGGGGGGCTCCACACACCTCGGGGCTCAAAACTATCTTCAACCTTTGGTCTTGTTCTCAACACAGACAAAAAGCACAAGATAAGATTTCCTTGGGGTTTGTAAAGAAGCTGTTTAGCAGTAAAAGCTGATCTACAGGCAGAGAACAAAAGAACAATGGCTCTGCCGAAATGCTACACGGGGCTGAGCCGAAACCACCTCACTGAGAGGTTCTGTAAGGAATAATTTCAAGTCAAGACTGGAAAAGATCAAATAGCAGCTGGAAAGCAAGAATATACCAGGGAGGAGGGAAGAGAGGAGCTACACTGCTTCAGCACAAACAGCTGAAAATACAGAATAAAAAAATACATGTGTTAGGCAGCTCTTTTGCATTGTTAACTCTATTTGCCTTGGTAAATAAAACATAAATTTACTTTTTTAACTTCATCACCTTAGTACAATTTTGATAGTTTTGTGTAACTACTCTCCCTCTTCTAAGAGGTTTTACTGAAGCTTAGATCCACAAAGGTACTGAGACACCATTGAAGCAAGTGGAATCAGACACCTCAATGCTTTTGTCAATGTGACCCTTTGACCACACTGGAGATCTGCAGCTGCACAAGGGGAGATACATACTCACCCAATTACACTAGCTTGAATGCACTCTTAGGTTATAACAAAATTGTTTTTCCTCTGTGTACAAGTGGGATGCCAATGCCACAAATGCAATACAATCCCACTTCTGCCTGTCTCCATTAAAGTCCCAACCATAGTTCACAGTGCACAGCATCCTTAACTCTCCTGGAGGAAGCTGTGCAAGGATGTGTAAGTTTAAGTGGTATTAAGACTCCCATGTATCCAAAGGTTCCTCTCAGGGATCTACAATTTTAGAAAGCTTGTTTGAACCTCTTGCCACCATTTACTACAGCTTGGGCTTTTTTAGGCAGTTTCAGAAGAGCCTGATATCTGGTCTCAGACTAGATGCGTCATTCTGTTCAGGTACTTACTTACAAGCTTTACTTTAGCCCTGTATCTTGAATTTCCTTTCTTTAAAGTAGGGATGATGCATTCTTTTTTTTTCTTTTTTTTTTTTTTTTTTTTTTTCAGAAATAAGAAAGAATCAGTCTTCAGTGGTGAGCTCACTTCTTCAGAGCTCTCCACAACTGCAAGGTATTGTTATTGAGTTTAGGTTTAGGCATAGGTCATAACAATATCTTAAAATTTAGTGGAAATGTTTTTCATGGGACAAGCCCAACCAAATTTCTCTTCCAGCACAAAAAAGAGAAAACCAATAAATAAAACTAGAGAGGTAATATCTAGTGAATAAGATTACTCTTTAAAAAGGTAACTGTATGGTAAATTATTATAGCAGAAAAACAAAAACATACGAATAAAGGAAGAATAGCTATCTATAACAACAACAGATAATATTTTAAGTGCTTCAACTGGCCATTTAAAATAGGGCTTTAGCTTTCCAAAGCTGATTTCAATCACGGTCAGCAACGCTTGCTGTTTTAATGTGATTCCTCATGTTCTCATTTTTTTCTATTTCACATGCAATTCAGCAGACGTTAATTAGCTCCTGCAATAGCTAATATATTACCTAGAGGCATTTTCATATCTACTGTCAGCCAGTTGAGAACTGAGTCAGGAACAAACCGTAGCTTTCTGGCCTTGCAGGAAGAATTAAACCACATTTAAATGCCCAGTGTAGTGTCTAGTCATTGGTTTGTCTCTTCCTCAAGAGAAAGCCATTGCAAAATACTGTCCTTGTAAATTCTGTACATCTGCCTATTACATAAATTCTACTTCTCTAGCTGCTTTAGGGTCCAGCAAGGAGACTGCTGTAGCATTGTTATGCCAAGAACCCAAAACCAGAGAAGACGGAAAATATGTTTTTTCTCCTCCTCCTCACAGAGTAGGAAGTACTGTTGGCAGGATTTGTCTTTTAAGTTTACACTACGCTCCTAGTCCTGAACCCAATGATGTTAAACAGGACAGGTAAACCAACTCTGATTTTGGGAAACATCTGTCACTGAAAGCGCATGCCAAGATAAACACAACAGACTATGAGGCTCCTGTTTCTCAGGTAGCCGTATTTCCAGAATCAAGACTAAGGCTCAGTTCTGCTCCTTGTGCTGATTTTGGCTGGGATAGACTTAATGTTCTTCACAGCAGCTAGTATGGGATGTTGTTTTGGATTTGTGCTGGAAACAGTGTTGATAACACAGGGATGGTTTAGTTACTGCTGAGCAGTGCTTACACAGCATCAAGGCCTTTTCTGCTCCTCACACCTCCCCACCAGCCAGTGGGCTGCGGGTGCACAAGAAGCTGGGAGGGGACACAGCTGGGACAGCTGACCCCAACTGACCAAAGGGACATTCTACACCATATGGTGTCATGCTCAGCATATAAAGCTGGGGGAAGAAGAAAGAAGGGGAGGACGTTCAGAGTGTTGGTCTTCCCAAGTAACTGCTATGTGTGATGTCTCCTGGTCTCCTGGAGATGGCTGAACACCTGCCTGCCGATGGGAAGTAGTGAATTAATTCCTTGTTTTGCTTTGCTTGTGTGCACAGCTTTTGCTTTATCTATAAGCATCTTTATCCCACCCCATGAGTTTTCTCACTTTTACTCTTCTGATAATCTCCCCCTTCCCACCAGAGGGCAAGTGCGCGCGTGGCTGGGTGGAGCTTCTTGCTGGCTTTTATGACATTCCTGTTCATAAAACTGAGTGGGAATGTGCCCAGAAGCACATGCAGAAATTGATCTATTATAACTTTTCCTTTTGCCTTGGCCACTGAAGTGCTGCCCACCCTCCTGTCTCTGAGCAGTTCTTGTGAGATCAGTGGACAGTTTATCTGCTCAAACATTTACAGGCTGAGGATAAAACAAAAACCCTGAAAGCAAAATGAACTGAAGTCAGCAGTGAAAAGGAAAAAAAGAAGTGAGCCACCAAAGGCTAAGTGCACAGTACCTCTAATTTTTCATTTTGACAGATGTATGTTGGCATGGTTTTTATTTTCAGTAACACAGAGGATCACGCTTATTACGTCCTTAGTGTAAAAGGAACTACCACCATAAACTGTAACTGAGGATCAGAGGAAAGACCTGAGGCATTGCAAACAGGCAGCAGAGGATTCACAGCACATAAAGGCTTATGTCTGAGAATCAAGTCTCCTTCACATATCCCAAAACATCTGATAGCTGGGTAACAAATACCCTGAAAAAACACTCTAACCCATTTTCACTCACATAAAACATGACATCTAGATCTGATGAGGATTACTCACCAGAGTAAATTTTTCATTTAAAATCATCCCTTACAGCTATCATGGAAGGCTGTTTGCTATCCCCCAAACACGTATTATCTGATGTTATATGACTTTATCTAGATAAAATGGGCAGTAAATCAAATTGTAAGCTGCAGCTGCTAATCAATATGCTTTACTTGAAGCCTACATTCAAACATTGTTTCTTAGAGCTATTTGTGAATTTCAGATGTGTCATTAAGGATAAAACAGATAAACTACTTCACTACTGGTGTATAAAGCTGAGCAACTTTATCCCTTCTGTTTTATTCTGAAATGAAAAATCACAGCCAACAGGTCTCCCACCCTATTTACAATAAATTAGTGCTGAAGGGGAAAGGTTTGTTTTTCAAAATGGTGTAAGTATATGGTCTCAAATATCATTCTGTGATCAAACCTCTCTCACACCAGCTTTTAAAAGACATCTTAGAAAATACCAGGTTTGAGTTTTTTTCTTTTGCCCTACCAGATAGGATCCCAAAAGGCAGCAAAATGAGCTGTCAGTTTGTACCTGCACTTGAAACAGCTTTTCTTCCAGTTAGATATCAGATGCTTGAATGAGCTGAATCAAACATGGGCTTTCAAGTGAAGCATCCAGATGTGCTATCCAGGCCAAGGCTGGGAGTTCTTTAGATTTCAGTCCTTGAATTAGGTTATCTTGTTAATGGACAAGAGACATCATATTTCAAATATAAAATTGCCATTGGGTGCACTACAGTGAAGACCAAACTTAAAAAAACCAAACCCCAAAACTCAGTGAAGGTCCCTCTGCTCCCCAAAACTGTAAGGTCCCCTCCCCGTTCTTTGAGTTCTGTTTAGGTCAAACCCTGACATCTGAGGTTAAAAGTCTTGAGACTTGTTTCCAATTTAAGATATTTTTCAGCAGGTGCTCCCTATAATCTTTGTTGAGGTCCAGACTGACCAGCCTACAATAGCAGGGAATGATTCACCAGACAGCCTCTCAGAGATTTATTTTTGGACTTGGAAGAGCAGGAATAAGCAGGCATATACTTTGCAAGTTTATTTGAAAAGTTCACTCAATTTACTAAATATTTATTTTTTGCCCCGAACCTGCAGTCCTTAGTGGTTATCTGGAATAATATTAAGAAAATTGCACTACAATTGGTATAGCTGAGCTTGAACCTCATCTGCTTAGTTCCATTTATTTTGTCAATACACCACTGCTTGCTTTTAAAAACAAACAGCAACTACTTTCTCAGCCACCCTATTTCCTAAACTTACTTTCTGATGCATGATCTTTATCGAGGAGACTGGGAAAATACCTATATTAAGAATGCTGACAGCCTTTTAATAATTCAATGGACAAAAATGCACTGTTGTTATAACAGAACAAGTATTTTCCCATACAAAAGAAAGATCGAACTTTCTCCACTTCAAGGGTTTAAAAAAAAATTCTCAGGTGCTCCATAAAATGTAGTCTTTTTCTGTGCCAGCTGAATGCATTTACATGCCTATAGAGTGCTTAAAGCTTTATCTGATGCTCAGACTGAGAAAAACAGAGGACTATTTCTGCACTACAAGTTGGTTATGGCCAATGGGGCTTCTCACTCCTCGCTGTAGTACCCAGGTCAGCACTAATCAAAAGACAGTGCTGCATGGCCCTTGCACAGAGGGTGGGGAAAGCAAAACCGGGCAGGCAGGCAGCCTGTTTTCTCATGGATCTAGTTTTTCAATGGCTGCTATCAAATTCATTGAAGCAAGGATTTGACTGAGCAGGAAGATAGAATTACGTCTCCTTCCCACAGCTCAAGGTCAGGATAAAGATGGAGGATGGCTGTGAGCGAGACATTTTATGTGCATTTATTGACTTTGTATTCTGCCCAAATTTCCAAGCTGAAAGCACCATTCACAAAGATTAAGACAGGGCTAATATTTAGTCACATATTAACCAGTATTGATATCACATCTTAATAGCAGCCATCTGAAAAGCATACCAGACTTCTTCTCAAATAAAACCTGAATTGGTAGATATCTTGTGCCTATGTAAAGACTTGCAACTAATAAATCTGAGACAATTCCAAAGAGCAAACAGAGGTTCACTGTAGAAAGAGGTAGCTCAGAGGTACAGAAGAAACAGTATTTTCGCAACAGTGTAAAGATTAAAAATGCAGAAAAGCACCTGCCTGAAATGTGTAAAACACCAGTCTGCATACTCAGGTCTCTGGATAGTTATGAAGATTTGACCCTCACAGAGCTCATGCTAAACCAAACGTAGGAGTTAGAAATGCACCAGTGCAATATCTGCTTACCTGTTCTTCCATTTTGGACACACACATACAAAAAACACTCTTTGGGCCCTAGAATACGTAAATACAGGCAGACTTCTTTCTTTCCTGTAATAAATACAAACCTGTTGCCTTCCGAAGGCAGCATAACAACCCTGCCAGCAAAGCCACCCCTTTCTGCCTCTTTTTCCCCCGCTCCTGGCTACTGTAGCTGAAGTACAGTTCTTCTTCATCCATCTCTCCGTTCCCAGCTTTTAAACTTTCCTCCTTCTCTCTCCCACCCCTTTGTATGAGCCTGTGTTTGCTCCAATTGCTTCTTCTCAACAGAAGGATTTCAGATGTCCCTTGACTGAAGAGGGTCCACATAAGAAAAGCACCTCTGAGGAGAGCTCCCCCTGAAACCCCCCAGCCCTTTGCTTGGCCAGCATGTAGGCAGCAACATAAAAAAACACTCCAAACTACCTTGTAGTTTTAATAAATGGAATTTAAAAAGTGTATGTCTGCACATTGGATGGAAAACAGCTTTTATGGAAATAGATTTGATGGTACTTGTCCTTGGGTTTCAGAGTCTGAAGGAGTAGCTGAGCTAAGGACCAGTATGTACCAAACCAGGTAGGTTGTCTGAGTTTATTGCCCAGGAGCTTTCCATGTTCATTATATATTATTACACACATTGAACCATGGGGCCAGCACCAGCTGCATCATTTCTGTGATTGTCAGTGATGGGTTTGATCCATATTTTCACCTAGAACTCAGCTCTCAGCTCTTGTTTCCTTTCAGGACACTTTTTATTTTTAATTGACCTTAAATCATTAGTTACAACCAAACAAAATCAAAACTGCATAATACTTGACTGCTAGGAAATAATTTTCAGTCCCTGCCACTATGTAATATCTCATCTCACATTCAGAAAAAAGTCTAAAACCATTTCAACGATATAAAGTATATTGCAAATGCATTTAAAATAAATAATTCAGTTGTTGCTACATCACTTAGTATCAAGAAATGTGTAATTGCCAAGTGTTTTTAGCTGAGTTTACACCATAAGGCACAACACCAGTACAAATCTGGCTTATAGTTTACTTTGTCCAAAAATCCAGGAGCTGTTAGAGGGAGCAGATAGCTGCCCGAGTTAAAAGCACATTATTTTGCTATCAAAAGAAAACCTGGGAATCTTTAACCTTGCTTCACAAGCCTCAGACATGGTAAACAGTGAAGAACACTTCCAGTGGTGCCCAAGCCTATTTCCACATTAGGAGTACAACCCTGCCTGTGCTCTCCAGGGCTGGTCTCATCTCCCAAGAGTATTTACATTTTATCACACGATTTCTTTGTCAGAGCTTCATTATGCCAGTTATCACCAATTATGCAAAAATCACGCGTTCCCTGGGTAAACAGTGTGAATTGCTGGACAACAACTGGCCTCCCTCTGTAAGAGAACTCTGGGAGACCAGCCTCTGAAGCACCTGCTTATTATTACACAGTGAGAAGAGGGAGAAAACCTGCACAGTCCGGCCTTTGCATATTTAAATGCAATGCAATGTGGGACACAGGTGAACGCAAGCACCTGCCCCTCACAATACCTCTCTTTTGACCCGCACGGGGGAAGGAGGATGCGTTGACGGCATGCCTGCTATCGGCAGGGCAAAAGCACATTCGGCACCGCTGGAGGTCCTTGGCCCTGAAATTAGAGAAGAGCACTTTGTTCCTCCCTTCTTTCGATAAGGCAGCGTGTGAGATGAGAGCAGCAAAGCACCTGCTCGGCTGGAGAGCTGAGAGGAGCTGGGCCACAGGCCTGAGAAGTCAGTGCGTTGGCTCCTGGCAAGGGTGGAGGGAAGGTACAGAGACCCCAGCGTTGCCCCTGGGATAGCACCTTGGAGTCCGCTCACCACAGTACCGGGAGTGGGGTGTTTACTGGTGTTGTTAAGCCAAATCGTTCTGTCATCTGGGGGTTTGGTCTTGGTGGTGTTCGTGTGACACAGCACACAAGTCACACTCATCTGGCAGAGGTGCTGGGC
>NW_010127929.1:0-214 GCF_000699245.1 Pterocles gutturalis | reverse complement strand
GGCTTGATGAAAACAGAGGTGGAAGGGTCACAATATCTTTCAAGTAGACTCGCATTTTCGTAATTATTTATCTTTGCCTCTTTAGAGAGAGAAAAAAAAGGGTTTGTCCTTTCTGGTCCCCAGCAACCCTCTTTGCGGGGGTTTTATTCATGTGAGCAGATTTTAAAAGGAGAGACAAGGTACTAGAGGGAACTTGGAGGAAAAAAAAAAAAAA
>NW_010127928.1:82145-176325 GCF_000699245.1 Pterocles gutturalis | reverse complement strand
CTGGACTGTTGCTGCTGTGATAGCGCTGCTTTTGGGGTTATTCTTTTAGGATTTTGTTCCCCCCGTTTCCAGCCTGCGGTTCGTCAGCACCAAGGCAAAGAGTAACAGCCACGGCAAAGCCCAACTTACCTCCCGGCACACTGCGGCTGTGCGGGGCCAGCAGAGCGTGACCTGGTGTTTCTGGGTCCTCCTCTGCAAACCAGGATTGAATGCGTTTCCTCTGTTTCGCTAAATGCTTGGGAAATGCTGAGGTAAAGGCTATGCTGTTTACTGAAAGACATAATGGCAGTCAAACGTTATTACTTTCTCTTTTGCGATACAACTTAGCAGTGGAATATTAAATACAAGAAGGTGGCATGTTTGGGCTGCATTTTGAAAATCGGCATGTCTTTTTCATGTTCGTACATTTTCTTTTGCAGTATGGATTTATAAATACATGCCTGAAGTCTTTGGTGGTTGAAAAGTATGGTGAAGAAACATGGGAAAAATTAAGGTAATGTGTTCCTAATAAATGCAGCGTATTGAAAATAAATGCTCAGGCATTGAGCAGCAGAGGATTACAATTTCTCACTGGTAAATGGCAGCTGATGTGTGTCTCAAGTAATTGTTAGAAGCAACTAGTAGGGCAAAAGCAAGAGTTTCTTACCTTGTAACAGTTCATACTCTGGATACTAATTTGTCCCAATTAATTTGTTATATCAGATAATTAAGGATGACATTTAGTCTTATGACAACTGTGCAATAGACTCACTGGCTCACTGTGACAATATTGAAAAGATGTCATCCTTGATATGAAGTCACTTTAATTCCAGTACCTTCAGAGAAGCAGCTAAATGGATCATCTTCTCTGGTTTTGTCTTTACTTTATGAGCTTTGTGACAAGAGATAAAGATGTAAAAATGGTGCTTACATACGTATAGTAGCCACTGAAGCCAGTAAGAAAATTCAGTAAGTTTTTGGTCCAGTCTGTGGAGACCCAAGAGCCTGATATTGTGGCCGCATGAAACAAGCCAGTAGACCAGAAGACAAACTAAGACTCCACTTTCTCTAGCCACGCCCAGTATGATGCTCTAATCCTTGAAAGAGTTTACCGTGATACAATAATGTGGAATAGCAGAAGTGGGGAGGTGGACACCACCGTTCAGCCGTGTTAAAGCAACACTCTTAAAGCATCAGGGAAAGTATTGTGTTCCAATATAATGCCTGAAGGAGGTTAAGGAGTGGGTTAACACCAAACAGTGCCTAATGAATGCCCTTTGTGTCACCCAAGCTGTTGTATTTACAGCTCTGCTAAGACAGGAATATTGTCTTCCCTGTTGCAGACTCCAGGCCGGAGTCCAGGATTCTTTCTTGACTTTTGAGGTGTACAAAGATGAGATCACGATGCAGCTCGTTGACAAAGCCTGCAAAATATTAGGTATGTGTCACCATGCCTCAAAAATGAACCAGCCTGGGTCAAGCCTGGTTTTCAGTCTCCTGTGCTCTTTGGAATGCCCTCCCTATGTTGCAAATTTTGTGCATTTGCTCTTAATCCTCCTGACAGCATTGCAAGAACTTCCAAGCCTTTTGTATTCATTAAGATATCTTTATTTTGTTACATGGTTCTGAGAGAGTTTGGAGAGTATTTCTTTGAATTCTGTAAACGCTCAGGCTATGACCACATGCTGAGGACACTGGGTGGAAATCTCTATGAGTTCATAGAGAACCTGGATGCACTGCACAGCTACCTGTCCCTTTCTTACGAGGCAAGTTCGAGTAGTAATTACTGGGCAGGTATGGGTGGACTCTGCCAGAGTTTGCAACACAAGGAACAGCATCTCACAAGTGTGAATGAATAATGGAAAAAAGATGCTGTAACAGGCTTTCCTATGTTCTGAAACTGATTACTCCAAAATGTTAAGACAGTTTTTAATTTTTTTTTTTTATGGGTAGTCATCAACATTAAATATTATTTAGTACCTTGGCCCTAATGCATTGTAGATTTTCCCTCACAGGTAAGCATATTTCATTTTCTACATTTCAGCTTATTCATATTACTACTAATTTTGTTAAGACATGGGATGCTTTTGTACAAGGGGAATTCACTGGTATTCTGTATCAGAAAAAGATACTGAAGTTTTGTTTTTCTTTGTTTTTCCTCAGGAGATGAATGCACCATCTTTTAGAGTAGAAAAGAATGAAGATGGCTCAATGCATTTACATTACTATTCGGATCGAAGAGGTCTGTGCCATATTGTGCCAGGTAAGCGGATAGAATGCAGAGTACAGATCAGCTGGTATTGCAGTATAGATAGAGAGTAATCACACGTTTGCAGCTATACTTTTGCTCCAGTTTCAGAATCTTTTTTCTGATGAGGACTGGCCATGGAATTGAAGCCTGGTTGAGTTCAGTCACCAGACATCTGACCTTGGTATTTTCCTGCTGCCTGATTACTCCTAGCCCCCAGTGGCTTCATCAAGATTCACAGTATGACAGCTCAGGCCATAAATGTGTGTTCCCTGTATAGCATTCCTACAGAGTTCCTTTCCTAGAAGGAAAATGAAAATTCATGGTGGGTATTGTTTCTCCCTGTTGATTAGTTCTCGGTAACTCATGTTCCTTAAGTTACAGTGAAGCATAAATTAGAGCTGATTTGAAGATAAACACCCATCCATCCGCCCTGTAATAAATACTCGTGCAGTACATACAATCTTTAAAACTGCCATTGAAACCTGCTCAAAATGGGGTCTTTTTCTGGCATTTGTAGGAATCTCCACAGTTGTACTCATGCAAGGGTTAAACAGGTACAAAGTCTGTAAGAGATGATGATATTTCTTTCTTTCATAGATGCTGCTGAATTTAGAAGTTTATCAAAACTTCTCCCTTTGCTGAAAGCTCATTTCATGTTCTTACTGAAACACAGAGCTATCTGAAATTGCAGACAGAGCTTTTCATGTCATTGTCCAGTACTTCTCCTAATAGCTAAGCAGAAATCAGAGGACTGATTGTGCATCTCCATGAAAGATATTTCCTTCCTTTCAAAAGAAAATATTTTGCAACGACTGAAATGGATTGTTGTGGTGGAATCTCTTTCTTGCATTTCTTGGGCTAATGGGAATTCATATTATTGCTATGTATGACTGTTTGGACACATTCTTCAGATACCCTGCTGAGCTTTTTCTAGTGAAAATAAGCATTTGTCATCACACAAGACAAAAGAAACGGTAACTTTAAAGTTTATCTCCTATGCATATATTCTTATCACAGTAACAGCAGTAGGAATGACATGGGTAACAACAGGTTGCTCTCTTCTTCTGGAGTCCTTTGGAAAAGTGGTTTCTGAAACAATGAAATTCCACTGTGAGCTCCCTTTTCCCTCTGAAAAGGAAAATAGAAAGGGTTTGTTCTTGGGAATACTTTATCTTTCCTTTCCCTTTCAGGAATCATCGGGGCAGCAGCCCTGGATTTTTT
Organism: Pterocles gutturalis; assembly: GCF_000699245.1. NCBI lineage: Eukaryota > Metazoa > Chordata > Aves > Pterocliformes > Pteroclidae > Pterocles > Pterocles gutturalis. Next base: position 172,874 of record NW_010127928.1, on the reverse strand, counting down.
TAACATTGAGATTTCAATGGAAATCATCAATCAAACAGAAGAAGAAGAAAGAACTGGGAAAAAAGAACATATTGTTTTTCTTGTCACTCAAACCCCTGTTTTTTCATACAAGGAAAGAAATGAATTTTCTTCCTCACCTCAATATCTTGCTGATTCTGAAAAACGAAATGAGAACCAACTGAGTAAAGAGGTATTTCAAGTTTCATTATCACTGTATTGTTAAAATATTATGAAAATAAAACCACCTGTCATAATTTTACCATGGCTGGCAGCAAAACACAATGACTGCTTGCTCACTCTCCCGCTTCCTGGGGGTGGGGAAGAGAATTAAAGGGGTGAAGGGAAGAGAAACTCGCGGGATGAGATAAGAACAATTTAATAACTAAACTGCAATAATATTGAAAATCATAATTGTTATAATAATAATAGTAATATATACAAATACACAAATGAGTGATAGACAGTGATACTGCTCACCACGTGATGACCAAGTCCATTCCCGGCTAACGATCCTGGAGCAGGGAAAGTCCTGAAACCTCAATCCCAGAATGGAGATAAGAACCCGAGTGTCCGAGAGACTGACACCACCCTGAGAGAGGGGAGTCCCAAAGGGAGACAACCCTGAGCAAGAGAGAGCACTTAAGGGCAGAGCCTCCTCTATATACTGGGCATGACGGGCATGATATGGAATAGACCATTGGCCGGTCTGGGTCTCCATCCTAAACCTAAGGTTGAATCCTGGGCTAGTAACTGGGGCTGTGCTCCCTCCCAGCTTCTCCTGCCCCTGCAGACACTGGCACAGCAGAGAAGCTGAAAAGTCCTCGACTGTCCTGGCAGCAGCTCTAAACATCAGTGTGTGATCAGCCACCTTCTCAGCACAAATCCAAAACACAGCCTCACACCAGCTACTATGAAGAAAGTTAACTCTGTCCCAGCTGAAACCAGGACAACACCCTTGAATTTCACTTTCTATTTACTTCAACAGGACCTTGAAAAAGCCAAGAATGCAATTAGAGACAGAGGAAGCTCTGTTTGCCCGGTCAAAAAAAGTCACTGGAAAACAATAAGAGGAATAATCACATTAGGAAAAGGTGAGAAATCGTTCAGAGGGAGCTTGTAATAATTTCTGAGTCCCTTCAATAAGAAAATCAGTAAGCCACCCCCTCTCCACCCACCCATACATTTTGAAGTTACCATTCATATTTCCTCTGCACCTTTTCAAAATGTTTCCGGCTAAGATTTTTTCATTTAGACACTGGTAATCAAAGGAAAATTGCCGATAATAAGCATGCTTAGTAAAGACAGATACTTCAATGGCATATAACCTGTCACTTTTGTCTCTTAAACAGAGTTTTATTCTGGAAAGTATTCTTCTATAAAAGATGTCATCGTGTGGTACATTTGATACTTCCTTCTCATATCACTTGGTCATAAAAGTGTTTTTTAACTTAGTAGCCGCTACTCCTTTCCAAAGTTATCAACTATAGTAAATTCTGAAAGCCAAATTATACCCTCCCCACCCAAAAATCTACTACTAATCTAGTAATTTCTGTTTATACCTTTATATATTTTCTGTTTATAATCTCTATTTATATGTATGTTTATAAAATGGAAGGTGGTGTTACCAGGATTTTTGCTGCAGGATCTTTCGATTCCTCAAGAGGAATGAGAATGCAGCTCAGTATCGCCAAGCTGTCTAGATTCTGGGAGGAGTGAAAAATTGAACCTGATATCATCCAGTGTAATGCCAAATGCATTACAAGAGCAGATATATTGAGTAAGAAACTGATATATATTCAAAAGTGTAGTACTATTACTTAAAAAAAACAAGCTAGCGCTTACCAAGAGCCAGACTCTGAAACATGACTAATCCCCACTGACTTCGGAAGTGGTAAGAGGTCTTAAAGTTGGGTCCTAAATTTGTAATCGTTATCACCAGTCTCCTGAGTGACTTGAGCATTTGTTATCAAGCAGAATTTACTAGAGTAACTGTCATAGCCACCTTCTGGGGGAAATACATCACTTGAAATAATTATCCTTTTGATTATTGTCAATTACTGGTATCCTTTTGATTATTGTGGGTTATTTTTGAAAAAAACTCAGGGTAGGTAAAATAGAAACCAAACAGTAATTTGGTCTCTGTGCTATGTACTACAGCTCTTTATATAGGAGACCGAAACCCAGATCATGACGGGTTTTTCTCCATAACTGTTCCCTAGTAGTTGACAAAGTATATGAAACCAATTTCTGTGTACCTTTTTTTTTTGGGATATAGCTGTGTTGTATTGCTATGACATCTGCAGATTCATAGAGCAGCAACATCTCTAGTTGTTCATCTACTCTTATTGTTTCCACACAATTTCATGCATCTCATGCTCTGTGCTTTTTGTGTGGTTAAGTTTTAAACTCTCAGCCAACTCAGATTCGTTGCTAATCAGCTGCATATGAAACTGCGGAGCATTTAGCACAGATGTATGCACAATTCTGGACCCACACACTGTTTACTTTGCTTTCACTCATTATGTTATAAAGTCCTGTCTTCCTGAGTGATAAAAAGTCACGCTGACTGGCTTTATGAGGTGCAGCCTGATTTAAAACTACACATCTATCTTGCCACAGGTAAACTCCTGAGAGGATTTGATCCTGTTTATCCCAAGAGCCTCTGGATTGACACAAAAACGTTTTGCAATGGACTTCCTTTTCATATGGTTTTTGACAAAGAGGTAGGACAAGCATTTGGTAAGCACATTTAGTTTGCATGAACCATATAGTAATTTTCTTCTGTTCTACTGTCCTACGTTCACTGCTGTGTGTGCGCTGTATACACCACGCTCATTTGTAGCATTTACAGAAGTGCTCTGTACAGAGACACGCAATAGAAGTCACTCATAACACCCTGATATGGGTCATTTCAGATAAGAATCTCCTTTGAATTTAGTGAGATTACCATGTCTGAAACAGCTGCAGGTTGCCAACAAGGTTTACTGCAGCAGTCTATCCATCAGCAAACATGGAACAGAATTTTATGAGGTTCCCAGACACCTTCCTGTCCTTGTATGTGCCAGAGACACAATTCATCCTTTAAACTGGCTTTGTACTTATAGCTAGTCACCCTTCTTCTCCCAGTTACCAACCTATCCAGAGCCTTTTGTAAGGCTTTGCTGGCGACTGAGGCTCCACATGCTTCCAGAGTCTACTCCTACATGATTCTGCTGGGAAAACCCATTACCTACTGAACTGGGCAGCATGCAACCCAGTAGGAACTGGACCCAAAAATCTCTTTATCTGCCTGGGGAGGACGGAGTCTCCTCTCCTGTGCACACAGAGTCTGCAGCGATGGAACTGCCTTTCCCTTCCCAGGGGCTGCTCTGTGGCTGGTTTCCAGCTAGCCTGGGTTCCCACCAAGCTACAGCACGCCTTGATCCCAATTAAGAGAGGAGCAAAGAAAGGAGAAGCTGAGAATGGGCCAGCAGAAGAAAGCTGAATGCAGCCACTTGGGGAACATGTTTTGGCATCATGCTGATAGAGATTCCAGAGCACATAGCCTGCTTCCTGCCACTCTCCACATTAGCCAAAGTTCAGAGTTTTAAACCTTTCAAGACATCCAGTCAGCATAATTTGATAAAATTACTGGTGTGGAAAAAGGGCAACTCCTGCACCCATTGCTGATAGCTAGGTCAGAGCTTCAATAACTCTGATGACAAGCAGTGAAGGCAGGGTGGACATTTCTGCAGGAGTTAAGAGCTCATGTGTGGTCAGCAGGCTTAAAGAGAATGACCGAACCTTTTTACACAGCAGTGGTTAAGAGGAGGTAACCCATGGCACCCGTTAGAAAATTAATATTTGCTCAGACATTTTGTGCCACATTGATTTTCTTTTTGGAATGCGAGACATGCTCTGGTATCTCTAATTTTCTCTTGCAGCTCCCTGTAAGGCTTTCTCTTAGGCCTGCACAAATGTAAGCAAGAAGAAGAGCAGATATGGAGGTTTGTTGTTTGGTTTTGAACAAGTGATAGGGAAGACCATTTGGATAACAACATTCCTTCCTGGGGCTTTGTCTTGCTATGAAGGACACTAATTCAGAGCTTTGCAGTGATATGCTAATAGGATAGAACATTTGCTCTGAAATAAGCCATGCAGTATAGCAAGGCTAAGTGTGCATACGTGTATAAACAGTGATCAGCTGTAACTTGGCCTGAACCCAGACAGGACAGGATATAAATTATAACACATTGTCCGTATTTTCTTTTTAAGCTCAGAGTGAAGCAAGCTGGGGTGAGCATTCAAAAGATTGTACCTGGCCTTCAGACCATGGGCATCTGCTTGGATCACTATTTCACTATCGTACACCCAGAAGTACCCTTCACCATCTCTAGCATTCAGAAATTTATCAACAGCCAATTTGTTTTCCAGACTAGAAGAGAGATGATGCCAGAGTCATGGAAACAACGGCCAATGCTAGAGCTGAGAGGTACTTCACTGTTTTCAATAGCATAAGTGTTCATATTAAATCATGAATTATGCTGGAGTTGAACTAATGCCTTTCTAAGGACTCCTGGCTTCGCACATGTCCTATAAATGGCCTTGTCTTTATGCAGTGAGGAGAGGATTGGATGGTTCTGTTTAGAGAGACAGCACTTCAAGATGCTCAGACCCCAGTTCTGCTATCACCTCACCAGATTTGGAAGGCCTTCAGTCAGAAGTAACAGTAGCACTCCCATTTGAAAGGCTTGGAAACACAGTGTTTTTTCTAATTCCACAAACCCCACATCTTTTCAGGTTTCCTGTGTAACAGGGGCAAGGCCAGGGGAGGACTAGATTGTTTTCTGAATCACCTCTAGTCTCAGCTACTCACAGAGTCACAGAATTGACTCAACTCCAGTTGAGTTTGGAAGGCACCTCTGGAGGTTGTCTAGTCCATCGCCCTCAAAGCAGAGTCAACTAGAGCAGGTTACTCAGGACCATGTACAGTTGGGTTTTGAATATGTTCAAGGACAGAGACTGCGCAACTTACCCAGTGTTTAACCACTCTTACAGTAAAAAGTTTTTTTTTTCTTATGTTTAAATGGAATTCCTGAATTTCAGTTAGTGCCCGTTGTGTCTTGTGCTTTCACTGGATACCACTGAGAAAAGTCTTTTTCACCTCCTCCCATTAGGTATTTATACATATTGATAAGTTCCCCTGAGGTTTCTCTTCTCTAGGCTGAACAACCCCATCTCCCTCAACTTCTCCATATATGACAGATACTCCAAACCTTCCTTGGTCCCCCATCCTACACTTCTTGAAAATAGGAGTGACATTTACTTTCTTCCAGTCCTCAGGAACCTCCCCCGGTCACCGTGACCTTTTAAAGCTAATTGAGAGTGGCCTTGCAATGGCGCTGGCCAGCTCCCTCGGAACTCCTGGGTGCATCACATCATGTCTCATGGACTTTTGTATATCCAATTTGTTTAAATGTTTACTAACCTGAACCTCTTGTCCTGAGGGTAGGTCTTCATTGCTCCAGACTTTCCCACTGGTCTAATTTTCCCTTCTCTCCTTTCACCTTTACATGATCAGTGTCAAATCTGATATTCCTCTGATTTCAGAAAAAAAAAGTAAGCCTTTAGGGAGACCTTGAAAAAAGTGGTATTATCAAAACAAGGAAATTTAACTAGTCACAGGTACAATTTTACTTCCTCTTATCCTGTCAGGGTTAATTCACATGCCATCTCTGATGTTCTAATCCTGTTAGTTTTCAAGCTGTTCATCCAGTTTCCCTGGGCATAGAATGAGAGAGGAAGAAAGAAACAGGAATACCTAGATTGCTGTTCAGAAACCAAAGATACTGACAAAGCAAATAAAGAATAACAATAATAATAAAGTATGTAGAACTCATCCCCTAATATTAACATCAGTAATACTGAGCATCACATGAAAGTCCAAGCTGCTGAAAACTCTTACCAACACTTGTTCCGAACAGGCCAGATGATCTGGATGGAGTCCCTGCAGTGCATGCTCTATCTCTGCTCACCTTTGCTTCGCACTTTGCATGAGCTGGAGGAGCGACAGATGCATATTGCAGACATTGCACCTCATGACGTGACCAGGGATCTAATTCTTCTCAACCAGCAGCGACTGGCAGAGATGGAGCTCTCTAACCAGCTGGAGAGGAAGAAGGAAGAGCTGCGTATACTGTCGAAGCACCTGGAGGAAGAGAAGAAGAAGACTGAAGCTCTGCTCTATGCCATGCTTCCTCAGCACGTGGCCAACCAGCTGAAAGAGGGGAAGCGAGTTGAGGCAGGTGAATGAATAGGATGTGTTCTTGATGAGTGATTCATTCAGCAGTTCTGATGGTGAGGAAGACACTGGGTTGCTGCCACAGCCCCATTGTCCCTGTTGTGGAGTACATTCTCTGCTTGGTGATGTTCATGGGAGGAGGACCACAGACCTTTAATCTCACTGATAACAAAGCTTACACTATTCTCTCAAATACAGCTTTGGAAGCTGTTTACCAAAATTGTTCCCTAGGAGGTGAAAGGTGGTGGCAGCTGCCCATTCAGGGAAGAAAATTCAGTGTTTCAACAGTAAACTGAGATTTTTTTTTTTTTTTTTTTTAACATGGGTATACATTGAAATGAGGGCTCAAAATTGAAAGGAATAAAGAAACTGGTCTTTCCTAGAAAATTCTGTTAATTCCCCTGTGCTATTTATAAACCTAGAATCATCGTGTTTCCCATTGTTATTAAAGATAGCAAGTAAGAATATGCTTACATTCCCTTCAGTAAAGCACAGGTATGAAGTTAGGGGTAAAGAGCTAAGTATATCCTGAATATGGATGGACAAAGGGATGTATTCAGATGCCTGGATTGTTCAAGATGTGCAGTGATTCTTATATTTAATATACTTTCTATCAAAATCTCTCATATCAGCACCTGTATATGAGTAGTACAACTGATAGGTCATACATCCTAAAAGAATGACAAGAAAGTAATCTTTGCAAACAAGTCTCAAACATATGTCACGGTTGTCCAGCCATTACTATTATTTACTACTGGTCTTTCTGCTCACAGGAGAGTTCAAGGAGTGCACCATATTATTCAGCGACGTTGTGACCTTTACCAACATTTGTGCCCAATGTGAACCCATTCAGATAGTTCTCATGTTAAATTCAATGTACCTACAATTTGACAGACTGACCACAGTGCATGATGTGTACAAGGTATGTACTGATCGATAAAGGCTGTGTAAATAGTCTGGAAACAGATTTTGTTGTTGCTATTGTTGTTTGGAGGTTTGGGGGTTTTTTTATATGCATTAAATCCTCTCTTCCCCAGTGCTATTTTTGAGAAACCTTAAAATACTTCATATTTGTAGTGACCACACAAAGAAACTGAAAAATAAACAGAGGTGTGATTAAATATGTTTAAAATTTTTGAACAGGAATGTAACTTCTACCTGCTTCTTCTGTCTCCTCTCTCAAATGTCTACCCAGCATGAAAGGATATCCTAGTTTATGGACGAATTTACATAATTTTCCTAGTTCTTTTATTCCAACCTGTTGTAAAATAAGTCACTACGTCATTAAGCATCTCCTTCAGTGGGAAATAACATTATAAACAATACCCAGATAATACCTAGACTTTGTTTTGCTTCACGGAGATCTTTGGCGATGGTATAGGTCTCCTGCTGACCTGCAGAGCATTGATTAGACCTCAGCTGTAACGTACGTGTTGTGTCCAAACTGTGCTGGAAGGATCAGAGCCCTGGCCGACATATAACAGTAGCATTACTAATATCTTCACAGTTACCCAGATGAGCTGAAGAGCAAGTCCTAAGTTCCTGTCTGTCTGCAGCACATTAAATATTTAGGAAGGCAGAAACAGTAAAGGGTGAAACCCAAATCTCATTCATTCCTTGCTCAGGCAAGGCATGCAGTTCATCCTGCAGTAAATTGTACTGTGAAATCAGAAGAGGTTCTGCCTTGGTAATGAAACTGTATTCAATAATTGAAGCATCCAGGATATGGGCCACAAATTTTAGGATAAATTAGCATCATAATCTATCTAAATCATACATTGTGAGTAAATTAGCTGACACTGTAATAATCTCCTTTTGATGCCTGTATATAACTCCTGTTAATATTAACGGAGGTTACTACGGTACAGAGAGGGAGGATGAGATTACTGTCTCAAGGAATTGAGAAAGAAATGAAATATTGAAATTGATCAAAGAAACTTGGCCCAAGCTTATAAACGTCTGAAGTTATGAATAGATCTTGTTAAATTAAATTTCCAACTGCAGCCTAAAAATAATTAGGGAATCTATTTGCATTAGTAGCTTTTTTACAGTTGTTTTTCATTTGTTATAGAAAATTACTGGCATTACTATAGGGTTGGCTATCTTGCAGAAGACATCTACAGGAACACATTTTTTGAGAGTAATGTGCTGAACTGCTTTAAGTCATTATGCTAATCACTAAACCCAAAGATGAAATTATGTTCCCGCTCTCCTATTGGTGTTCACTTTTAAGAAATCCAATTAATCTAATTTAAACTGATCTCTTATTTACTGATGGTAAATGTAACAATGAAGTCTCCTAAGAGCAGGTTAGAAAATTTCCTTAGTGCACAACAGTCTTTTACGGTGAATTTTAAATATTTCAGAATTCTGTTTCAAACAGGGCTATTGTATTCCCAGCAAAATCTCTGTGCAAGGACAAATGCCAACTATTTCTCAGGTGCCTTAATGTGCTCTTCAAGGAGACCGGATGCCTGAAGGAAGGACAAACTCTTCAGCATTTGTCTCAAAGGCTGCAGCATGTTGTGGGAAAACAGCTGGTTGTAAGGAAGGATGTTCCCAAGCTGTTTTGTTCAGATTTTGCATTCTCTGACATCCTGGAGATTGCAGGCTTCTGAATTTCATGTGAACCCCCTAACAATAGTCACCAGTGAATCTACTGCCTTGATTTATCGTGACTTTTTGAAAAAGTAATCTCTTTTATAAAAGAAACACGTTTTTAACACTAGTTGTGAATTAGAGCTAATTAATAGCAGTAAGCTATCAGATAACCTTCTGCTCAGGAGCCTGTGTTTGGGGATAGTTCTTTGCACACAGGTCTTCCCAAGAAGTGTGTCACTTTCATGGCATGCTTATTCCTTAGAGTCTCTCACACTGACATCTAAAAATGGGTCAAGTAAGCAGGGACAGAACGTGTGGGATTATTTTGGTGTAGAGTCAAGGAATGGATCCCTGTCTCAAGGAATCTCGCACATGCTAGAGCTTTTTAGTGACTGGAAACATCTTTTAGAAGGAAAGGGCAGTACGAGCAGGTAAGAAGAGCCCCAATCAGCAAAGCACTAACCTGAGCAAGATATATATGGCATGCTGATATGTTTGTCCCTCTCAATTAAAGGTGGAGACAATTGGAGATGCCTATATGGTAGTAGGTGGGGTTCCGGTGCCTGTACCCACTCATGCTGAGCGAGTTGCTAACTTTGCCTTGGGGATGATAATAGCAGCTAAAGGAGTACAGAACCCAGTTTCTGGAAATCCTATCCAAGTAAGTTGTGAATGCAAAGATGCATGTGTCTGCTTCTTCTTCTGCCTCTTCGTGTGGATATTTGTATTTTACTGGTGTGCAGTATGGTGTTAGGATGAACTGTAAGGTGGCTGGATAGCATTAAGAAAGATGTTAAATAAATAACAAGTGACATTCTTGGGGGGTGTTTTATGTCTTTATAAAGATTAGAGTTGGGATCCATACAGGTCCTGTCTTGGCTGGAGTTGTTGGAGAAAAGATGCCTCGTTATTGCTTGTTTGGAGACACGGTGAATATAGCTTCCCGGATGGAGAGTCATGGTGTCCCAAGTAAAATTCATCTAAGCTCCAGTGCCTATCAGTGAGTAACTATGATGGAAACTTTGCCTGTTAAAAGCTGTGCTGAAAAACACTGACTTGGCAGCTGCAGCTTTCAGATGTAGATGATTCTGTCTTTAGTCACTGATTTATGCAGCTTACTTATAAAGAAAAAATCACTGCTTGCCAAGAGATTTATTTGTTCTGTTTATTTCAAATGCCCTTGTATATGGAGACAGAGGTTTGAGAGTCTTGATCCTAGACAGCAATATATGGGAAAAAAATAATTCTGATAGCTTATTTGGAATTACCAGTAGAGTGATGTAGATGCTAGAAAGATGATCAGAACATTTCGTGTGACATCCTGCATAATAAAAGCTTTAAAATCTCTCTGAGGACAATATCTGGCAAAGCCAAGAGATTTATTTGTTCTGTTTATTTCAAATGCCCTTGTATATGGAGACAGAGGTTTGAGAGTCTCGATCCTAGACAGCAATATATGGGGAAAAAAATAATTGTGATAGCTTATTTGGAATTACCAGGAGAGTGATGTAGATGCTAGAAAGATGGTCAGAACATTTCATGTGACATCCTGCATAACAAAAGCCTTAAAATCTCTCTGAGGACAATAATTTCTGGCAAAGTTTTTATTTGTATTTACTAGGGAGTAACTGCACAAACCACTATCCTGTTCATGCAGTGGGGGATTTACTTTCCTGAAACTCATGTCAATAAAAATTAAATAGTACATTTTCAAGAATTTTATGTATCCATAAAATATATATGCAAGAGTTAGAAGTGAAGACAACCTACAAAGGGTACTAATACATTGTCTAGGCACATAGGAATGATATTAGGAAAGCCAGAGCTCAACTAGGATTGAAATGGGCAAAGAAGATTCAAAAGCAGTGAGAGGAGCTTCTGCTATGTTAGCAGGAAAGTATAAATGGAAACATGGGCCTGCTGTGGCAGGTGATTTAGTGTCAGTGCCCTAAATAAAGGCTTAGTTACTCATGGCCTCTCCTGCCTCAGTCTGCACTGACAAGCTCTTCAAGGTCCCTGCACCTCGAGTCAGGGTTCAAGGAGCAGGTGAAGTACTAGTGTTGGAAGAGGATCAGGTCAGGGATCTTTTGACAATCTCAGTCTATAGAAGTGTGTGGGAGCAGATGGGATGCCTCCAAGGGTAACAAGAGAGCTGGGTGATGGCGTTACGGTTCTGCTGACTGTCACCTTTGAAAAGTCATGAAGATCAGCATTCTAGCAACTGAAGAAAGCCAGATGTTACACCAATATGGATAAAGAGCAAGGAGGACAGGCTGGGGAACTTATAGGCTGCTCAGCCTCATGTCAGTCCCAGTGAAAATCAAATCCTCTTGGAAGCCACTTTTGGACAGACGATGAAGGCAATTGGGAATGGCCAGTCTGGATTTACTGAGAGTAAATAATGCTTGACAAACCTGATTGCCTGATGAAATGACTTGAGATAGTTCTATCTAACTGATATTGGCTGCCTCAGTTCTTAATTTCTATTTACTGATTAGTAAGAACCCTCCACCATACTGAAGTATTTGACTGTGTGACCCATTGATTTTTGATCAGGCTGTACATGTAAAGCTATAAAAGCAAAGCAGACAAATAAACAGTTGAAACAAACCTTCGGTTGTTCACAGATCAATACTATTTTTCCCGAACTGTTGTGATTTGATTGCTTAGATTGCAATAGCTCTTCTAAAACATCAGTGTCATTTTTGCTAATCATATTGCATTTTCATCTGTCACTTTGCTTCTGGTATTTTAGATGCCTAAAATACAAGAATTTTGAGATCACTGAAAGAGGAGAAATAGAAGTGAAAGGCAAAGGGAAAATGCACACATACTTCCTCATTAGAAATAAAACTGCAACCGAGAATGAGATTATGGGAAGGCCAATGAAAGACTTGGATTCTGGCCATGAATCTGTTCAGTCATTACAAGAAGGTAGGACTGAAACAATACCAAGTTGTCCTCAGCAAGGTAGAGTCAGCTTGATGTATCTTTCCCTCCTTAAACAAGTGAATGTTAATACAACTCAATTAAATAGCCTTTTCTGTTCTTTTTTCAGTTACTCAGACTCAGCTAGAGAAGGACCAGACTCCAGCCATTGCAATGAAGTATATTGATGGCCCCACAGATACACAAAACAGCCTCAGACGAGGAAATCAAGCGAAAATTGCAAATTTAACAGGTATTTTAGTTACCATCTAGCAAAGACAATAGCTTCACCTTTCAGCTTTATTGTATTCCTCTTCTGAATAACCCCTGTTTTACTCAAGCCAGAAATTCCTGCCAACGTATCCACGTTGGTTAAACTGACCATTCTGCACAGTGTTTAGGGCCAAACAAATTCACCTTCAGAACCATCCCAGCTGCTACTTGTGTGCTAGGGAGAAAGCAGCTGACGTAGCTGTCAAACCCCAGAGTCCTTCTGGCAGTGCAAACAGAACAGATAGAAGTTAGACAGCTCTTCACATGTCCAGACCCCATTGTTCATGTACTCCTCTTTTGCTAGAAAACTGCCCTTATGATTTGGGGAAGCCCCTACCAACTCAAGCCTGAGAGAGAGCGAGACCTGGCCATCCTCAAGCCAGTCTCCTGCAGGGGTTAGAAGGATCTGTTGCCATGCCCATGTTCTACAACCGAAGTTTATTCTGCTTTGAAGTAGCTGATACCAAAAGAGAGATAATTGACTTGATGCCATAATAGTCTAATCTAAAGCAGTCTTGTAATTCTATTTGTGTATTTTGGGGATTTATACAGAGTAAATATGTTGTCACTGATTGCTAGAAAATCTTTTACTCCTGCTTAGACATGATAGTTAATTTAGTATATGGTGTGCTGACAAACAGAAGCCTCTATGGTCATTAAAAACTCACGCTGAAGGAGTGTTTCCTTTCAGGCAAAACTTACAATTCCAGAAGCGATGGGAGTCTCCATGGCAACCAGCATGCAGATGGTGGTCCTTGTCCTCTAAACCAGAGAAGAGTCAAACCTGCTACTGAAGAGCCACAGATTAGAAATGTTCGCTCTAATTTTTGCACTTTACTCTAAGTTTCTTACCTTTTAGGGGAGGTTTAGATTGGATATTAGGAAAGATTTCTTCACTGAAAGGGTTGTCAAGCACTGGAACAGGCTGCCCAGGGAAGCAGTTGAGTCACCTTCCCTGGACATATTTAAAAGACGTGTAGATGTGGTGCTAAAGGATGTGGCTTAGTGGTGGACTTGGCAGTGTTAGGTTAATAGTTGGACTTGATGGTCTTAAATGTCTTTTCCAATTTAACCGATTCCAAGTTCCAATTTTTTTTTTTCCCCAGGTTAAGCCTATTCAATTAACAGAAGCAAACATTCTCTTCCAATTCTAAGTTTTAGCAATTTTATTATGATTTAGTGCATTTTACTATTGTTGGACTGATTTTTTTATATCAAGTACCACATGATTTTGTAAAAAGAAAAAATATTAAAAAGACATTTCATCACAGTTTCCAGAACAAAGAAAACGATGGGGGATTGTTTTTTAATCAATCTACACGTGTTGTATAATACTCCTACTGGAGAAGGAAACCACTGCAAGATGCTTTGAAGATGTATTTTTCAGCCTCTGCCATGTCTTTGAATATCCCTACGTAAAAAATAACTTTTTGGTATCTCATGCAGCAATCAACCGATTCCAAGTTCCAAAGCTAGAAAGGGTGACTCATCCAGCTAGAAATATTCCTACTCAGATGAGCACTTGCCATGAAAGAAACATTCCCCGAAGTGACCATCTGTCTTGACTTCAGCACAGCCAACAACTTCCCTGGGTAAGGTTAGCGGAGTTTGATCGACATTTAACTGCAGTGACAGCTTGATCTCCTAACAGGTCTTCTGTTGGGTGAAGGCACTATGCAGAAGTGCAGAACAGATGCAATCTGTATTTTTCCATCCTGAAGAGACATGCACGTAGTGGAATTACATAGCATCCGATTCATCACAACACTGAGGGCTCGTTCAAGGCCTATGAACTATTTGAAGATGTTCAAACGAGTTGCAAGTTTATTTCCCATTTTCTCACCCCAGCTAAACAAAAATAAGGTTTCAGGACTACAGGGGGAGCCTGTCAGTGTTGGAATTAGTGTTGTTAACACCACTGAAAATAACAGTGTTAAAGATCAACATCACTTACCTGGTGTCAGAGGCTCCTCAGATAAATTACTTCCATGCTGATGTATTCTTAGACTATGTCTGATCAGAAATGGCAGAGAAAAATTGAAGTTCTCCTGTCAGGGGTTTAAGATGTAAGAGCAACAATGCAATGGATATAAAGGTTGTGGACAACCTGGCATACCATAAATTGTCCTCTCACTCCTGTAAATGGAGCTTGGAGTAAGTGGAATGTGCTTGTGCTGGGTGACTTTGACAGGAGATGCACCCCACACGCCAGTTGATTACCTTTGGGCGTGGATTTGTTGTGTAAGGATGCAAGCATGAGATCCATTTGAACTTTGAGCAAAAACTCACTGGAGAAGATGATAACATTATTCCTCTGTTACAGTCTGGAGCATCACATTTCCACCTCCGTGTCTGCACCAAAAGTGAGGATCTTTAAAAACCAGGCAGAGAGGTAAGACTGATAAAAGGCATCTCCTCCTCTCTATAGCATAGTAAGATGAAATTTCACCTGGTTAGATTTTTTTTTTTAAATCTCTGAGAGGGTAGCTCCTTTGTTTGGGTGCTTTACACTTCTCTCTGTGTTAGCAAGTAGTGCAGACCCATAGAGGAGGATGTGCAGAGCAAAACCATCAGAGCTGTTATCCACACTGTAGGCATCCAGTAGGGTTGCTAGTGTCGGCCCACGCGCTGAATACCTGTTAGCTCTCAAAGCACCTTGTGAGCACATCTGGGTTGGTTTCATCCAGAAGAGATCCACTTGTGTGCTTTGAGACCACTCTGCAGTGTGAAACAAAGTATGGTAAGTGGGTCTGACTTGGAAATTCACTCTGGAGGGTGGTGCTGACCTTGACTGAAACACTGATATAAAGACACCCTTTAACATGAGCACTTTCCACAGTACAACTGAGCAGCACCCTTCTGGGAGAGGGCAGTTTTAGGAATGGCAGGATTCTTTTTTTTTTTTTCTTTTTTTTTTTTTAAAATAAGGATTTTGCTCTCTAGACACCATTATTTTGGTAAGGGCGAGATCTACTGTAGGTTGCAGATGCATCTAAGGATTATTACCTCTAAATTGGGTATCAAGATTTTAAACATCTGACTGTGTGCTACCCTCCGACACACAAGTCTAAATTTCACCTTCTTCCTTAGTAACTCCTCCCTGCTGGTCCAGTGCTCATGGCACTTCTGTATTATGACCACAGCTTTAAAAAGACTTTCCCAAAGAAAAGTAAAACCCCATTTCTCCCTCATGTACAACAATGCAAACATGAAGTTACAGTTAAATTGGCACTTTCGCACTGACTTAAGTCAAGAATCAGCTCTGACAAGACTTTCTCGCCTCCAGCCCAGAAACACGCTTCACTGCTCCTGACTAGTGGTGCTGATCGGGTGGAGAACATATCATTTAACAGATGGCAGTGCTGGACTCCATCTGTTTTGGCATTCACTATGGACATACAAAGCCACTTAGCACAAGTGTGACATGGAGCATACATCTCTCGGTGGCCAGTGCTAAAGCAGGAGGGAACCTCTTGCTGTCTCAGCTGCTCTCGTGGTCCCGTACCTGTGTGGCTGAATACCACTGACCACCTCTCTCAAAGGAAGAATTTCCATTTGGAAATTGTCCAACAAGCCTGGCCATCAGTGAATAGGGTTTAGTATATATTCTAGGGTTTAATACAGATGTATTCCAGAGTGGTTTTAGGTAGAAGCCCAGAGCTCTTCTGAACTTGTATGGACTCCTCTTAGGAAGAAGAAAGAAAAGGACCATAGCTTAATTGCTGCCTGCATCTCTCTGTCCAAATTTTAACACTTGCTTTGCTTACACCCACCATTTTTGCATTGAACAATCTATGAATGTTTAATATTGGAATGTTTTAATTGCCAGTAAGTGCTCCATGGTAAGTTACTTCATACCGTACTGTGGTAAAACTGATGTGCTCTGTGGTTTCTCTGTCGCTTCTGCTACCATCTGGTTCTCTTGGAGATGCAGAGTTAGGTCAAATCTGCACAACTGCTGTTAAAAGTTAATGTGCCTGTGCATCATCGTATTCTTAGATCTGTGGGCACTGCTAAAGACTGCAAAAATATCAATAAAAAATAAATCTTTCCATTAATATACAGACTGCCATGTGTCAATGACTATTTTGATTCCTTTCCCACTTTTCCCTTCCACCTCCTCTGTTCTTTGTCCCTATAATTATACAAAAATTTAAGACCGTTATACTTCTAATAAATGTCGAGTGAGTTTAATTTCCTGACTCTACACAAATTTATATGTATTTGTGTGACATCAGAATCAGCAGCCCACTGCATCTGACATTGTCATATGCTAATATACAGTCCTAGTGTCAGTGACCTGTTTACATTGAACTGACACAAAAAGGGTGGGAGAAGGGAATTACTGCTGCTGCTTCATGGAAGCTGAGGCTTAGAAAACTTCAATGTTGAGACTTTTGAAAGCTGTCTAAAGCATATGGATTCCCAAATCCCATTAAATGTGGTGTTCAAGCATGGATTGTCAAAAGCTTGAGCACCTTAAAGGTCTAGGAGCTGGATTTTCGAAGATGTTTGTTATTATATTGCTAAGTGAAATCAAGTGGATTTAGGTACTTAACACACGTGCAGTGTCTAGTTTCTGACAGTGAAGGTTTCTTTAAAACACTGAAAAAGGACTTCCCTGTAAATGCCTTCTAAAATGAGCTGTTCAGTAAACTTTCCAGACTGTAACCTCATTCACTGGAAGTCATCGATTCATTACTTCTGACATTACAATGCAGCTCTGTGTGGACCCAAGCTGAACATTAAAATCCACAAATAAAATAGCAGTGAAATGGAAATTATTACTTCATTGGTGAGAATATATTAAAAATGTACTTGAATATACACAACACAGTGAATTTCAAAATGAAAAAAGGAGCACAGATTTTTATACATGTACACAACACCATGAAAAATCCAGAAGGGATTTTTTCCCACCAGGTCTCTGCTTTTGCTTTCGAAAGCTCAAGTGTTTAAGAGTAGGCAATGAGATTAGAGTCTTCCTTAAAGTTATCGGCACAAACATCTCCTGTTCAGGCATTCTCTGTGCAATATTCCATCAGCAGTGCTACCTGTACATAGAGAAATAGCAGTGTGAAGCATTTTTAGTCCATAAATGCTTGTAATCAAAAGAAACCTGTGGGACATTATCTTTACTCATATGACTAGACCTAGCAGGTACTTCTCATTTTTTAAAAGCAGTTTGTAGTTCTCTCTCACATTTCTTTTGCATCTGTTTGCTGAACTTCTGCTAATGATTCTTGAGCTCAGAAGATATTCCTGAAAAATTCTGATATTCAAAATTCTTCCTATTTTGACCTGGTGTATGGATCTTTACTCATATGACTAGACCTAGCAGGTACTTCTCATTTTTTAAAAGCAGTTTGTAGTTCTCTCTCACATTTCTTTTGCATCTGTTTGCTGAACTTCTGCTAATGATTCTTGAGCTCAGAAGATATTCCTGAAACATTCTGATATTCAAAATCAGATATCAGGTGTATGGTCTCTAGTCTCTGGCCAGATGAACACACCAGGTCAGAAACAGATTTGCAGTCACATTTGCGTACTGACTGGTACTTATTTTCCTGTGAGCTCCCTTATTTCCTGTGAGCTTCCACCCTTGGAGGTGAATCCAAAAGGGGCACAAACAGTCATTGCCAAGCTTTTCAGAAATCTAGAGTAATTTTAAGAGGGTTTTACAGAGCCAGTTAACTTTGCTGTATTAGTATTGTGAAGTCTTAAAGTTTCACGTAAGGAGGAAACTTCACAGGCTCTTCAACAGCTCTTCTTTTGTAATTTACATCCAATACCTTTCTGACAAGGGAATCGGCAAACACAGTTTCAGCTTTTGGTGACAAACACATCAAAAATCAGCTTCAACGCCCCGTTTACAGCAGTCCTAAGGTAAGGGGTCATCCTTGAGAGGTGTTGCGCAGAAGCTACTTTGTGGAGGTACCTTTGCTATCGTGCAGCTTCATCACGGTGTTCAGGCTTCCAGCCGGCTTTGTCGTGGGTTCCATTTCCTTGCTAAACATCGGGCCAGTGACCCGAAACACAGGCTGGGTGATCCTCTGCAGGCACCCTGCCAAAGTGTTTTGCAGGAAAGGAACCTGACACATAGCTATCATTTAAGGCCAATTTATCTCAGGAATCAATGGGGCTTTAAAAATTCACCAGCTCACATATCCTTTTCAGTGATGGTGGTTAACTGCTTTGTGCTCTGATTTTGTGGGCTTTTGAGGAAACCTTGCTTTTCAGCGTATGATGATGTATCCATTGGTAAGAGGAAACTAACGGCCTTTACTTTACTCCTGGAGAAAAATGAGAAAAAGTTATGAGAATTACAGATTTATAAAATGTGCAAAAAATCCTTAAAAAAGACCACCCTAGCATGCAACATTAAATGCTTTCAGCACTGGACACTGCACGGAGGGAGGATTTCATGCCTCTTGGGACAGGCATCTGTCTTCCATCATTAGGTCTTCCCAATTGTCCAAGCATCATGTGTCTGCCTGTTTGTCTGCTGGAAGCATCTGCCTTGTTCTGTCGAGCCTCACCTCTCTCTATTGGTGCCTGATGCATACATACAAAGAGATGCATGTGCAGAGCCCTTAGGGTGCATGTGCACCCACATAGACCCAGGGGTCCCTCAGTGGCTTTGTGTTCATGTGCATCAGCACCCAGCTGCTGCAAGTGGGTGGGAGAGCAGTGGTTTGCAAGCAGTGAGTGTGCGCATGGTAAATGACACTGGCTGTGAAAGCAGAAAGATAAACATGCTCCTTTATCTGTACCAAACCTGGCTGGTTTAGCAAGTAAATGGACTGGGCTTTGCAGAGCTTGGGTTTTTGTTCTGACTGTCCCCTGTAATTGCTGTCAGCTCGCTCAGGTGGCTGAGAAGCACAAGAAAGGAAAATCATGAAGCTATGAAAGTGTTTATTGATGGTTACTGGGGGTGTCCTGCAGGTCAGAGGACCTCTGCAATTTCCTTGCACCTGCCAGTTAGACCCACTGGAATGTGAAACCGTCAAGCCTGAACACCCCAGTGGTGACATTTGCACGAAACGAGCCTTTTACCTTCTGTAATTTTACTATAATAGCTCTGAAAACAGCTCTCAGCCTCTCTTATCCTACCTAATGTATTCAAATATTGAGTCTTTTTTTCATTTACCAAAAAAATTGGGAATCACATGGTATAAATAATGCTTTAGCATGTATGAAAGTGTTCTAGACATGCAAATTAGTGATGATTTGTTAGTAGTGCTCTTATTTTATTACTCGGATGCAACTGCACTGTAGATAAATCCAGCTTCTACAGCATTAATTTTAAAGCAAAAATATTCAGCATCACATATAGAATTATAGCTTTGGAGCATAATGTGAGAAAACTACAATAAACAAATAGGAAAACCTGACATAAACCAGCATGCTGGGAAGCAAAAATGTCATCACTGTAAAAAATTAAGCTTAATTAGCTTGCTGACCTCCTTGCCACAAATTATCCTACAAGTTAAAAGCTTACTAAGATTGCTGTCTGTGTTAGACCTTTGTGCCTGTAACAGAAACATCCACCATTATGACCAGAAAATATATTAAACTTTTTTTTAGCATCAGAAACACAAAGCTTCATCCTTCAGGATATCACCAGGCAAGAAGCTCTTTCCATGCCCATTTCTTCTGCTACAGCAGCTGACGCTGAGCGGAGATGAGTCACAGTGCCACATGCACTGCTGCTCAGAGCTAACCAGGCAGCTCTAAAGACAGCGATAAAACAACCAGCACCGTTCCTTTGACCGCTCGGTAACTGATGCTTTTAAACCTGTAGGTCCCCAGGCATTAGTTGTAACAGATCTACATTGCTATTTCGATTGCTTTGAAAGCTCTCTTTCCCCATAGGAGACAGCAGCGGCATTTGCCATTGCTGTTCCTGCTCTTGCACCCTGTGTTTCCTCGCACACACACATTTTCCAAGGGAGGCAGCTTCAGGGCCAAGCTCTCAGAAGCATTTGTGTGCACTGAGAATCTTCAGTTTCCCTCAACCCAGTGAAGCATATGCTGAAAGCCAGAGGTGTCAGGGTGCTTTTGAAAACAATGTGATTTCTGGAGGACGTTTAGGTGTTTAAACGCTGTAAGTCCTCTAAGTCCACGGGAATCCTGCTCTGTGGCAGGCATGGGCAGACCCACAGGCTGCTCCTTGTTCAGGAACACCCGCTTGGAGGCCATTTGGACTCTTCGTTTTGGGCATGGCATGATGAGCACTAAAAGCAGCAATGTGTGTGGATTCCCAGGGTGTACAGGGAGGTGAGCGGGGCTGTTGTGTGTCACAGCCTCATTGCTGGTGCTGCTCACTTCAATCATTGCCCTGTGCGGCATAGCTGCTCATCAGGGACCAGAGACACTCAGGGCTTGTCCAGCAGCCATTTGACTTCATTCAGAAGCTCTCTTGAGAATATTTTTCTCAAGGCTGAAAGTGCTCGCCTGTAATGCTTCAATTACAGAGGAAAGATGATACAGTGCATCTCCAGCTATCAGCCATATCAATCACACTTTCAAAAGCATAGCTCAGTGTTCCTTGATACCTCCATGCTTTTTGTTCAAAGTTTAAAAATCCCTTTCAAGCTTAGCTGTCAGAGCAACACATCAATCTGCAAAACCTTCCCTGACTTTAATGGAGAGATTTCAACCCCCTTCCCTCTCCCGTTCGCCTCTCCTCGCTATAGTAAAGTTAAACTGCTGATGCTGGCAATCTTCACCCACCACAAGGAGGAGCAGGACACCGTACGCAAAAGGAGCCTCCCCTCTGCTCAATGCCTGTATACATTCAAACAATCAAAGATTTTGCTGGCAATGAACTAAAATCTAAAGCAACATCCACACGTGTTATTGGGTGAAACCTGCAACCAGCCCCACAGGCGATGATGTGAGGGCAAACTGAGCCTACCTGCACTTGCAGACATGCTCCTGAAACAGCTTCATTTTACTGGAATGACTGTAGGAGACACAGTTGGCCGGCATTTTTTCAAGCCCGTTCTCCTCTCCCCTGGCAAGCTGTGTGGCTGGTGGCTGGGCACTGCCCGGGAGCCTGTGGCTCGGAGCGGTAGGGTAGCGCCGCACGGTCATGGTGGTGTCTGAGCAGCAGAGACAAAAGCACAGCTAGGAACAATAACCCTAATGAGAATACAGACAGCCCTGATGTATTTTTAATTACTTTTTTTTGACTAAATAAGTTTTGTACATGGGGAGCCTGAAAGGCAGAGGAGGCTAAACAGCCCCTTTGGATCCCAGCCTTTCCCCTGGAAGGCAACTGGAGAGGCAAAGCCACACGGCTGGAAGGCACGTTGCACACCTTTCACATTCGCCAGAAGACCAGTCGGCTATTCCCAAGCTGAAGGCATCAGCTGCCACCCAGAGCCCAGAGTGAAAGGCCCCAGGTCAGCCCCCAGAGTGCTGGGCTCAGCGGGATGTGGCAGCAGGGGTTACCCCATTGCACCACTCTCGAGCATCGCACACATCCACAAGCACCTGTCAGCCCCTCATCTCATTCCCTTTCACAGGCTTGTCTCTGTCACAACATGTGGGGACACTTCTCCCCAGCCTGGACCTCTCTGGGGGGCTGGTTCAGAGCTGAGGCTGGGCTGGCCGCAGGACCTGGGGAGCATGGGACTGCAACGGCAGCTGCAGCTCGTGACTCACACCATGGCAATGCCAAGAAGCTGTGCTGGCGAAGCAGTGTTCCAGTGGCCACCAGACGAGGAGGCAGCAGGGCTCTGACGGGTACGACACCTAATAGCCCGACCCTGCCAATAACCACATCCAAGGCTAGATAAGGACTTCTCACCAAACAACATTTTTGCTCTAATTCCTGCTTTGTTAAATCCTCCAATATTCCAAACCAGAATAACTGAGGAATATTTCAATTTTTTTCCTCTGATAAATTGAGAAGAGAGTGTATTCCTATATATTGACCCCCTCTCCCTCAGCCAAAACAAACTGCATTATCTGCAAAAAGAAACTGCACATCTAGCATGATAGATGCAACCCATTACTATTTGTTACTATTAGTAGAGTTTTTCCCAGCTTTTACCAAGGCAGAGAGGCTACAGCGCATAACAGAGATTACAACTGTTGGTCCTTTTCTGCCTGGAGCAAACACTGGAGAGGCATGGGCAAAACCCCATCAAGACAGCCCATGTCCATGAAAACCAAAAGCAGCAAATCAAATTCTGCATGAACAAAAGTGAACTGAACATTTTGAGTTGAACTCTTTACTTGAACAGCAGCAAAATGCTCCATGAAGCTCAGCTTGAGGGATGCAGGTACCCCCCTAAAAAGATCACAGACTCAGACACCTGGTTAATGTGGGTTTGGGTGTGGGCACTGAAGGAGGCCAGAGCACTTCCATCAAGTTGACTAGACAGACAGCTGACAGCTCATCTCCCATTCCCCACAGGTTGGTCACAGCCCTGGCCCATCAGTACCTGTCTGTTCCTTTGGTGCTGGAGCAAGAGCAGCTGTGATGCTTCCATGCAGGGATGCTGGAGGGCCAGCCGGTCCTTCCCCATTGTCGGCAAGGCTCCTCTCATCGCTGTTCCCATCTCCTCTCACTGCCCCACTCTCCAGCGGTGCCGCTCCCTGCCCGCAGACCTGCAGCTCTCCTCTCAGGGCCCTGTTTTCCCTCTCCAGCTTGTTGATGTGGGAACGCATCTTGCGGATGACCTGGAGGAGGTGTGCATTGCCCTCCATGGTCCCAAGCCATGCAGCGACGATCTTGCTCCCACCGAAGCACCTGCCCTGTGGATGAGCTCTGGAGCCAGTGGATCCTACCCTTAAAAGCCTCCGGACAAGAGAAGTCCCTCCCTGCACCAGGGCTCGGGCCAGGTCCCACCACCCGGGCTGAGCTGTCGAGTTTCTAAGAGAGGGCCCATGATTTATTCATTCTGGGTCTCATTTTTCAGAGCGGAGCTGGCCTCTTGCACAAATCACTGTCAACACAGTATCGCTACACTGTCGGAAAACTCTCCCGCCCCTCGCTTACCTCGGGCTTTGGTTTTCTCCAAAAGGACCAACGAGGATGGAGCCCATTCCCTTCGGTTTACCTGCAAAGACCAGCCATCGCCTCCGCGGCACAGAGGGCTTGGTCACCCTTTGCTGGGCAGGGGTTTGCCTCTCCCTTAATGCTGGGTGAATTATTTCTTTTTTCTCTTTTCGTCTGTAAAAGAATTATCAATTTCTCAAAGGAAAATTAAACTTCCCAAGGAAAGCTGATACAATGCAAGACACCCACTATCAATGAGGTACGCCAACAGCTGTGATGGACAAGCAGGTACACTAAAGCTCTCCCAAAAGGCCGCAGCAAAGCCCACTGCCCCTTCCTGGCACAGGGGAGGCTTGCTGGAGTGGAGCGTAAGGAGAGACAGGCTGGGCATGAATCTTGCATTAGAAAGGGAAACACAATCCTCTGTGCTGCTCTCATCGCCTGGTCCCTAAAGCGATCTTTTGGCTGGCAATAAAATGCATAAACCAGCAGAACATCCTTTTTTATCCCCTGTAACTTACTTCAAACTATAAAACTGAGAATTCCAGAAAACCAGCAGGAAAATAATTTAACCCACCTTGTGCTTTGAGACCATTCAAACACTTCCCACTAGCTCAGCAGTGACTCAGGAATAGCTGAGAAAATAACCTCTCGGCCATGTGCACCTCACTGCTTTGCTGCTGGAGGCAGGTGGAAAAAAAGCAAGCTGTTCTGAGATGCTCAAAATAAGAGATGACATGGTTTTATTTTTTCCAGAGTGTGTCAGAGGAGGGCTATTACTAGGAAAACAGCAGGTCTCAGGGTGGCCCTGCTGCCCGGTAGCTCCCGGGAAGTTGGGCAGAAACTGTTGAAATTGAGAGAAAAACAGGGATGCAGGCAGGGAGCTTTGCTCTCAGGCATGTTTCCATGCGGGCGGTGCTGCCTCCTCAGGAGCATCACCTTCAAAAAGGACCAAGTGGCTCCTGCAGTTCCCGCTGTGCTCAGTTCCTCCTCTGCCCTACAGCAATGCACCATGCGCAGCGAGGGCAGGCACCACTCACTGCTAGCCCTGCATGAATACACAGCTGTGCTGGTTTTTCCAGGGATACCAGCACAAGGCTGGGGATGGGGAGCTGTGGCAGTCCCAGGCAGCTCTGCTGTCACCTCCTGGGAACCTCTCCAGAGGCCTCTGCGCAATTTGGGCTGTATGCAGAGAGGTGAAATTAGTTTGAGTTCGCAGGCTGCAAACAAAGCCCCCAGCATCCTTGATCCCTCATGAAATCACAGTGCAAGGGGAAGAGCAGGTCAGGCCCTGTGGGGCTGGCTTGGTGTGCTGGCATTAGCCCTGGCAAAGCTCCCGGCAGGCTGTGGCTGTCCTCCCTCCAGCCCATCCAGACCCCATCAAGGAGAAGCGCCAGCTTGTGTTAATTTTTTTCTTCCCCTACAGACAGGTGCATGTTGGTGAGGGTATAACAACATACAAATGGGAAGAAGTGGACAAAGCTGGGCTCAGATATGGGCTTGGACCCAGGCTTAAATAACCGTGCAGGTGCCCTCGTGCTGGGGACAATGTGTGGTGAGCAAAACTGCTGGAACCAAAATACAAACCACTCCCTTTTGAAGTCATCCAAGGACTTAACACATAGCAACAACCCTCCAGGGCTGGTTTCAAATTTATGTTTCTGTCTCTCCAGCAAGCGGATCAGGCACTGGAGCAGCGACAGCACTCGTGCAATTATACCATCACTGCTGATCCCGCAGCTGGCAGCTCTGGATGGGCAGGGGCATTTGCCAGCCCAGCAATTAGCTTATTCCGACTGCAACTGAAGACATCTGCTCCCCTGATCCCATGCCTGCCGCTCCGCTGTAACCAGACCAGAGCATGCATGGACCTTTTATTGTACCCGAGACTTCTGAGGAAACAGCATTTGTCATGTAACCTCGAACTGCTGCTCCTGCCGCGATCCCCTCCCAGGGACGGATGAGCTGTGGGAGGAGACAAGACAAGAGTTTTGGCCGATGAAAACCTGGCAAAGCTAAATTTGCTGTCTGGGCTGGTCATCACGTTCCCTGTAAGCAGGCAGAGCTCCATGCACACAACCTCAAATTTGTAAATTTGATGGGGTGCAAGATGCACGCCTGTGCAGCCAGACACGCAGGGCCACCAGCCTGGGGCAGGGCTTGGCAGGTCCCCGGTGCTGCCGCTCTGCGTGCCGCAGGTGGGACGCGTGCTCAGTGCCCTTAGCCATGGGACACTGGTGGGCTGCAGGTTTGGCTGGCCATGTGTTCACGTTGTGCTCACCAATGGCAAACAGCTATCCATGGCTGTGTGGTTTTCACTCTGAAATACTTCACCTAAAAGTTATTAAAGAGACAGAACAGAGCTCCTCACACCTGAGCTGCTCTGGCAAGTTGTGCCTTGCAGGATATCAAGCTGCGTAAAGTCATATTCACCTTCAGCCCTGTCCAAACCTTTCATCAGGAAAAATACCTGACACAGAGGTGGTGCTGCCGGCAGCTGTGAGGCTCTAGCAGCCCCGCAGCAATACCTGCGTGTGAGTGCTGGAGCGTCTGCTGTGTTTCAGGGAACTGTACCAACGGCATACCAAGTAGCGCTGCTGCAGAGAACATGTCAACAAAATGCCAAAGCCTTGTGGAGCAGCTTCATCCAAAAGCGCAAGGAGCTCAGCTCTTTATCCTGCTGCTACTTGACATTGTGCAGCTCCCTGCCCGGCCCGATGACACGCGATGTGTGTGTGTGTGTGTGGCTGCTGCGGGGGTCCCTGGGGAAGGGGCTGCACAGTGAGCGGGGAAGGTAGGTTGTGAAACCTGCCACCGGCAGAAAACAGCACCTGCACAGCTCCTGCGGCTGCTGAACAGCTCTTTGAGCTGTCTCGCTTGCCAGGTCTGCTCTCTCGCTCCCCTGAAGGTTAGAGAGATAAAAAACCAAAAAGGACTCATTGCTACTCCACTAAAAAACCATTTTTTTTTTCCACAAACCCTATTTTGTCCTTGAAAATCCACCAGCAATGCTTGCATGGATATTTTCTACTCCAGGCTGCAGCTGGAGGTTGTCATGTCTCCCAGTGGCACAGGAGCCCCTCTGCAAAAGCCCCAGTCTCCTGTCTCTGGGATTAAACCCAACTGGCACAGCACAAGTACCAGGCTTCAGCTGGCCATAACCCTGCACGAGAGCAGTGCTGTAACACCAACACCCTGCACCAGCAGGGCAGCACTGCTGCCAGAGCTGAGGCTTCCCCTTCCCACCACGCGTGCTGGTCAGAGTGTGTGAGGCTGGGCTGGGGCAGAGAACCAAGGCTGAATGTGGCTGGAGGGGGAAAGTTTCTATTGGCAATCAACAAACACCCTTCCCTTTTTGCCTGGCATCGTAACTCCTCCAAAGCCATAGACGTACATCCCTACGACACCCCGCTCCCTTTCCACATGCTCGCTGGCTGCCGCACCTTCACCCTGCCCACCACAAGCCACCACAGCACACCAGTGCTCCGGCACCTTGCTGAGGACCAGCAATGCCACATCCCACCTGCAGCCTGACTGGGACAGTCTGGAGGAGAGGCACAGCAGCCTCCCACCCCGACACACAACTCAGAGAAAAACGTGGGGGAGAGAGCAGCTCACAGCTCCATCATCCCGCGCCCAGCCTGACGCCTGGGTCTCCATCAGGGCGGGAGTCTCCAGCGAAGGTTTACTATGAGCAGCCATGAATGTCGGTCACTCTGGATTTATCAATCCTATAAAAAATGAACGAGCAAAAGCAGCACTAGACAGGGTCAATTCCTATTGCCTCTGTGTGAGAACATTGCTGTGCCTGGGGTCCTTGCTTGATTTCTGACTTTGACTTATGTTTTATCCTTTATTATGGTGCAACAGAGCCTAATTCTAGTCTGAATCTGTCTGTGCAACTGACGGAGGTAAAAAAGAATATTTCAGTGCATTTTAAAATAAATTAAAAAAGAAAGGTTTTTTTTAGAGTGTTGATTCTATTTTGCTGACACACAATTTTGGTCATTTTGCTCTTCTACATCTGAAGGGAATGAATAGGTTTAATGCCTGGGGGGGGGGCACAGCAGCAGCACCCCTAAAGCTGCACTAGCCGAGGGCGAGTGCTGCAGCACCTCCTGGCACATCTGCTGCCAGGGCTGCTGCCAGCCCCACCACCCTGCACGGGAGCCACCTGCCCACCTCTCGCCAGACTGGGAACAGCAACTGCCACGTGTCATGTCTGGACAAAGCGGTTTTGCTGTTTTTCTGAGTGTGCTTGGGCAGCAACTTCTCGACAGAATGAAAATGACCCAGTGGATTGGCAGGTCAGGGCTGAGAGGATGGTTGCAAATCTGTATCAGTGCTCTCCCCTTGGCATCCAAGCAGGGAGGAGTGTGGCAGCAAACCAGGCAGGAGGGGGACACGGGGACAGGCTGCCTTTGGGGCACGGACACGACCAGCAGGATTTGGGGGGGAAGCAGGGAGAGCGGCGAGGGCAGAGCCCATGGAAATGTTCACCAGCCTCACGTGGCTGCTGTCTGTGCTTGAATGAAACCTCGCCTTACGCTCATGACTAATTAAACACTCCTGTTGAACTGCTTCTAAGCAGCGACTTGTGTTCCTGCCGGGTGCAGCAGGGCAGCTGTGGGGAGCGAGCTGCAGGACCACAGTCTCCCAGAAAAAAAAAACAACAAGATGTCAAAAATCAGTTACTATTCAAAGCACTCTCAGGTTTCATAATCTAATTAGATAATTGTGGCACAAAGTTATTTGATTAGTCCATTTAACAGGTAACTACTTAACTTGTCAATGTCCATTGAGCATCCTTTTTCTTTTGCTAGGACCATTTGCCTGACTGTGCCTTAGCCCCCACATACACAGAAAATCCCCCACAAGCCGTGTTAAAGGAACCCCCATGAGCACTGTCTCGCGTTGGCGGCTGCAGGGACCCAGGTGCCTGAGGCACACTGACCCTCCAGCCTGGCATGCACACAGCCCAACAGCCTTCCTAGTGTTGCTTCAGTCTGGAGTATTTGAGGTTTCTGAAAGGGGTCTGACTTCCAGCAGAGACGGTCAATACTTTCTAAGCACCAGGCTTTACCTGAACATGTGAAATAGAAACTCCAAGATAGGTGAGCCACATCCAAAAGCCTTGGCTACAGTTTCGGACTGGGCTGGCGGCGGAGCAAGGCTATAGAAGCATTTCAAACTTTTCAGAGAGCACTTCATGCCTGCATGTTGCATTGCCAAGCCTCTGGGTCTGTGTCCCTTTAAATGGATCCTCAAGTTAGTGTGGAATAATCAGAATTAATCTGTTTTATGCCAGCTCCCTGCAAGCACAACATATGCTACAGAGTACAAACCTATTTCTCATGCAAGCAAATCTATCCACTCAGCAGGAGATGTGCATAACTAAGAGCGTGCAGCTGGGCCTCTGGTTACCTGCACAGAACTTGCAATAGCTTTCAAATTTAAACGAGCCATCACTCATGGGAGATAGCCTCATGATTGCTGAGCAGCTCCAAACAAAAAATCCCTCCCAAAATTCAGAATAATAATTACTTTTTAAGCAGTTTTCTTTTCCCAGACAAAACGTACCATACAAAATGTATGTAAGGATATTTAAATCTATGTAGCTATAAGATATCACACCATACGCAATCTGTGCAAATACATCTAAAACACGACTCAGAACTATAAGAAACACCACGTGGCATTTGCAGGTCACAAAAACATATCGCAGGGCAAGTAACACCCTCACAGCTGTTCTCTGAGAAAAAATGAAACAGCATATGGGGAGCACAGCTTAAAAAGCACACAGAAAACGCATCTTCTGTAAAGCTGGGGTAATTAATCACATGAAAGGGAAGCAAGTATTTCTTTGCTGGTATTCAGGGGGTGATGTTCATGCCAAGAACTTCAGGATATTTGCTTTCATGAGTAATGAAGAACCTCAACAACCCGGGCAGATAAGTCGGTAATTACAGCTGCAGTTCTGCATTGCTGAGAATTCTCAGCACACACCTGTACAATGTCACGCCTGGCCTGAAGGACACACGTTGCTCTCACTCCCACAGCACTGGCCTGCAGGGATGCTCCCAAGGGCATGGGACATGGGTGTCCCATGGATTGATCCCAAACCACGGCACAACTTTTCCACAGGGGCAGCGGCACCTCCTCCTGTGGTGCCAGGAACCAGAACTGCTCAGGTGCCAGAATTTTTGGATCTTGAAGCTATTCATGTAGAAGAGACATACAACCTGCTAGCAAGGAGGCTGTCCTGTATGAGCTTTGTACTATTCTGCCTTAAAACCACTGCTGCTCTTTTGGCCTGATAATCTAGATGCTGCAACTACCTTCCCCTAACCCTGCTGGCTTCACGGTGCTTTTTATTTTTTCCATCTCCGAATGCTCCACAACACATGGCCTGGGAGGTAGGAAAGTTACTTGATATTTTCCGTAGCTAATATTTCACCAAGGAACTATGCTGGACTTCTCTTAAAAGAATAATAATGTTCTCATTTCCTCCCCAAGCTGCCCTGTGAGCTGAAGGACAAAAAAGGTGCCGGAAGGTCCTTTTTTGGAAGGCTGATTGGGGAGAGCCATGAGGTGCCTGGGCTGGGGTCCACGTTCTGGCATGCCTGGAAGGGATATGGACAGGGGGACCAGCCTCATTTGGAGCAAACTCCAGCACATCTCTGAGTTTAGTCATTTTGAAAGAAAAGCATTGATTTGGTCTTTCCCAAAGTTTTCCTTGCTTTTCCCAACTAAAATTATTTATTCTGTTCAGTTTAAATTAGCAGATAATTCCAACTGTGTTTTCCACTAAGAAGGATTATATATTTGAAGTACAGGAGGGATTTGATTCAGCCCCAAAGGAGGCAGTGGGCACAGAGCTGTGTGAATTACCACTAAATGGGGTTTGTAATTAGGTAGGAGCTAACGACCCTGCACCCTTGAGATCCAAATGCCCTGCCAGGTGCTGAGTTTGGAAACCGGACTGCTCCAGCATGTCCAAACTCTGGGAAGCACTGACCCATGGTCCTTAGCTTTGGGCATCTTTACATCTACACTCAAGCCTTGATCTCTCTCGCCAGCTGTGTTCTGCCCAGCACATCAGAGTGCTCACCTGGAGCAGAACCCAGCGGGTGCTCTCCTGCCGAGGAGCTGACCTGTGGCTATTTTGGAGTCTGAAAGACTCGCAGACAGGTTTCCTCTCCACTGCTGCACAGCATGTGCCACTGGAGTGGGAGCCTTGCCCTTTTTTGTCAGGATAGACATACTTGGGGCCACCACAAAGGCAAAAAATAAACCCCAAACAATATAACAAAACCAGAGTAATAGCCAAGAACATCAGATTTCTGATGACTCCGTTTTGTCTCAGTTGGCTCTTGGGTGCTGGTACAGCTTGCTGGTTCTTGCTGTCCCCTTTCTGTCTCACGGCAGCAACATTCCATCTGCAAAACTCTGGGATTTTATTGCGGGGGAGCTGGGAAATGCAGCTCTGGCTGCTGCCCGCTCAGCTCTGCAGGCAGTCCTGAGAACCCCGAGCTTCGCTAGCTCCTGGCACTTTCACACCTCTGTTTGCTCATCAGTTTCTGCTGCAATGATGAGTGCTGCCATTGCTACTGGCGGCAGTGTCAAGGTGGCTCCTGTGTAGCTCCTGTGTCAAGGTGGGTTTGAGGGAATAACGCTCAGAAACAGACAACACAAGCAGAAACCACCCCGGAGAGGCAGCTGCTCATCGGCCTTCTGGGACATCCCGGCTGTGCCTGGGTCCTTGGCAGACCCTCACTGCGTGGAGGGGAGCTGGGGGAGAAACTCCACTTGCTCCATGTCACAAAGTGAGGACAGGAGGGACAGGAAACCTGTGGGGCTGATGGGGCTGTGCCAGGGGGTTCCTGCTCGAGCACCTTGTGCTAAGAGAGGATACAGCGATAGTGAACCTGAAGGTTCTTCCTGGTCATGATCATAGTTCTATATGGGCTTGGCTATTTTTCATTTTTTTGATTGATTTCATTTATCTCAATACGATTCTCTTAAATAAGAAATGCATTCTAGCTTTTTTTTTCTCCTTTCTTTCTTTCTACAGCTTTGGATGCTTTTCTTAAAAGTCCATTTCTCTGTTCACATCTGATATTTGATTTTAACATCCTTCGATTCTAACTGGGTGCAAACTTGACCTCATGGTTTTAATTTGCTTGTTGTGAATGAGTAACACTGATTATTTTTGTGATAATCTAAAAATTAAGAGAAAAATCTTTTGCTTGCATACCAAAGTTGCTAAAAATTCGTAAATGCATTAAAATCCATAACAGATACTTTTAAGATACCCTTGACAGATTATCTGTCTTGAAGACAGCTGAAATACCATGCAGTCAGTTACCAGTATTAAAAATGTTCAGAACTGAAGTAGAAGGTACATGCAACCTGATGCTTCTCAGCACATGGGACACTTTTCACACGGAGATCCAAAAATCCATGTTCAAAGATGCACATGAATGTCATTTCACTTTTTCCCAGATCCAAGCCTGTGGCAGGGCAGCACAGGGGCAGCATATGCTAATGGTACAGATCATCCTCCTATTTCTCATTTGGATATTGTCCAAAAAAAAAACCCAAACCAAACCCAAAACAAATCAAAAACTTCCCTGTTCAGATCAACAATATGTTGCCAACGTAACATCTCTCCAGTGAATGTTAAGATATAATTACCCTGTAAGGAATGATTCCTATTAAACATTTAATACATCTCCCTCTAATTGAAATTTAAGCCTTTGGTTGTGGTTGGCTGTCACTAAAGATGTGATTAAACATAAAATATGTATAGCGCTTAACTCCTTTTGGGGTGTTGGGATAGCTCCCACTAAGTAACAAACATAAATAATTCCTTTTGCACTCTAAAAAGTTTTTAAAGTAGCTCGATTTGAGGCTGGCGTGGGAAGATCTCCTTCCTCAGATGAAAGGGAATCTTTCACCAGCTTCGCCTACAGCAGCGGAGGACAAGAGCCTCCTCCAGCTCAGGTTCACCCTCCGCCTTCTGCCCCTCATATCCCGCTCCCCAAACCTCCCCCTCTGCCACCTGCCTCTCCTCTGGCACTGGCTCCCTCGCAATATTCCTCTTCCGTGTCATAGCTTCTCAGCCTGCGCTTAGAAGTCCTCTCATGCAGAACCGTTTGCCAAGAAGGTATAATGGAGAAAACATAGATTTTGCTCTTACACAAGTAATCTGAATGGGAGAGAGCTGAACATGCCCAGCATCAGCAAGGATACCAACGACAGGCCTAAATCAAACACTTGCATGTATGTATTATTTTTTTGCCTGTTAATAATCTTGCTCATAGCCTAAAAATAAGTCCTTGTCAAAGTTTCACCTGTAAAGGTAAACATCTATGGAATTCCACGTTACCGAGAATATGGACAAAGGTTTGAAGAAGTCCTGGCAGCTGTTTTCCCTGTCTACCTTTATTTCCTTTCTTGAAGCAGCCCAATTAGCAAAATTTTGACTGCAGCATTTCTCACTGCCACCTTTGCCCAGTCCCCCGGGACATCCGTGCTCCGGCCACCGAGGCCCTGTCCATCCTGCAGTAAAAACAAAACTGGTGAATGTCAGCAGTGGGAAAATGCATCTGCTCCTGTACTTGTCTCCCTCCCCAAGCTGCTCTTCTCTGTCTTTCACCTGCCTTGAGCTTATTAAAGAAAACAAACGAGTAAAGTTGGTTGTGTGGCTATTTTAAAATTGTCCTAATATTTGAAATAAAGCAAGTGAGAGAATCACTTTCAGAAGTGATTGAAAAATAAACCCAGTTGTGAGAATACACTGTGAAACAATTTACTGGAGAAAGCCTCAGCTCCAAGAGCAGCCAGCCATGTTCTTGTGGCTGCCTTAGACAGAAGGAGTTTCAGAGTGGAGCTTTTGGCAGAAGAAAAATGGTGTAGACCTCATGTAATGCTAAGAGTTTGAAAGCAGTGACTACATGAAAAGAGCCCTTTCTTACTGTGGCTCACAATGCCCATCAGCAGGAGCATTTATGACACCGTTTGGTTCTGGGAGGGTTTCGTAGCCCATGGGTGGGGGCGCATGTGGGACTCAGTGCTGACACATCCAACTTCTGCAGTTTTGGTAGCTGATTTTTACAGCTGTGAAGGGCTATCTTTGTGATAATCCTACAGCTTCAGGTGCCTTCTGCATTTCTCTCACTCTCCCCGCAAATGCTGGGACAGTCCGTGGTTTAACGCTTTGCTTTCTCTCCCTTTTGTGACCCTGGATCAAAGCTAACGGTTGCTAATTGCTTTCATGACACTGTTGGAAGTGCTTGAACACAGCAGGGGAGGAAAAGCCATCTGGAGTAAGGGCCCAGCTCCACTCAAGCCCAAGCATCTCTAACACCAGAAATAAGGCACCAGCCAGAATATGGGCTGGACTGTCCAACTCCCAGAGGAGGCTGCAGAGCTGGTGGCTTACAACAAACCAAACCCCACAGCCCTTAAGCTTACACGAGACACATTTTGTGTGGGAGCTATTGAGAAAACAATCCAGGAATCTCCTTACCTCTACTTTACAGACCACAGCTTGTCTTCAGACCAGGCTGGTGTCAGCTTGTGACATTCCCTTGGTGCAAACCACACTTCTGCAATCTCCTTACTCCCAAAGACGCCCGACAGATTTAGGTGCTCAATTCTTGTGAATGTTAATTAGAAACAGTCTGTCCTCAAATCACCCTGATGGCTTCTGTAGTACTCACCCACAAACACACATCACAGTAAACGCAAAATGAGTCCAGTGAGACCAACAATCCAAGGGACAAGAGGGCTTCATGCTCAGACTTACCTCCACTTTGCTGTCACCTCTGGTGACTGGTTCCTCCCACATGCACAGACAGGCAGGTATCTTCATCTACCACTACCTATGCAGTATAACGCAGATTAAATTTTGGGCTGGAAATCATTCCTTTCAGCAGACTATTCGTTTTGAGCAGTGCAGTGTCCGAAGCACAGAGCTGGGATTTTCATGGCAAGGATGAGGAAGGTGCCTGGCTGCCCATCCAGCGGCACGGCCAGTGCTGCTGTGCCCCACACAGGCTGTGACCAAGTCACAGGTGGGGGCTTGTGCTGGAGCAGGGCCCATCCTGCCCCATGGGTGCCCAGGAAAGAGCACGTGTGGGCGTCAACCCATAGCAGAGATTTCTTCTGAAAAAACCCAGATCTGCTGGTACTGAGACACAGCAGCAAATGCTGGCAGCCCGTGCAGCATCCACAAGCGGGCAGAGATGGGATAACAGCACTTTCATCGTGTGCATACAGATGGAGTGAACTTGGAGGCTACCCCTGGCTCCTGCCTGCAGGGCCAGGCTCCAACTGGAGTTGAGATTCAACAGCTGTGAACTGGGGATGTTGCAGGAAGAGATACAGGGACAGGAGACAGTAGGGCAGAATGAGGCAACACACGGAAAAACCCTCCTGGTATCCCCAGGTAGCAGACACTGCACTTGCCTGGCCTGGACAAACACTCATGGACCTGCGGAGGCCTCAGGGAACCACCAGCATCTCTCCAGGGAAAAGGATCCACGGCTTAAGGGACTGCGGGAACTGCATCTACAGAAAAGAGGGATCCTGACATGTCAGGATCCCTCTTTTCTGTACATGCACAAGGAGTAGGGACCCCTGAAGGCAGGGATTTTCTATGGGCAAAGGAATGAACACGAAGGAGTGTGGGAGCACCCAGGTTAAAGGGAACTCACAAGAGCTGGCAGAGCCGCTCCACCTCATCCCAACATGATGCAGAAACCAAAACGAACATCTCACTAGAGGCACACAGTTTCCCAGCGGGGCCCCGGCAAAATCTGGGACCATGAACTTCAAAGGAAGAGCAGCGCTTCCTTGGCCTCAAGCAGGAGGACTGCACCTAGTCCCTGCTTCCCAGGGTGGCCTCAGTGCGGGGCCATGGAGAGAATCTGGAGCCACGTTCTGCAGATGGTCATCGATGTCCCTGTCAGCAACTGCAACACAAGGAACAGCCAGGATACAGGGGACATCCTGACCACTGCTCTGGAAAGTGCTGACACGGGAATAAACCAAGGCACAGACCTTCAAAGAGAAAATTTTATGGATGCTTTTATACACATACACAAATATTTTAATATAATGGTAACTGAAATGTTATCCATATTCTTAGTACTGTCATAATTAACTAAAAAGATATTTTTTAAATTTTGTAAAAATGACATATTTTACACATCTTCTATTTACAATTGCAATATACTTAAATGTTATAAAACATCCACTCTGACCTTTAAAATATATGTATACTAGGACTTAATATTAGATACATTATAATTTATAGCAAACTTAGGGTTTGCTGTGTACCTATCTGTTCAATGGGAATTTCATAACCAGCTTGGCTTAATAAAGGCCGCTCAAAATCAAAAATCGACAACAACAAAAAAAAAAAGATAGGGAATGTGCAAATATTGGAGCAAGCAAAAAAAATAAAAAAAATATCAAGCTTGCGGTTTTAAAAAATAACACTGTGAAGACTTCCAATAAATTAACACCATAACCCACGAATCCTTTTCCTGGCATTGTCTATGGTCAAATTAATTTTCAGTACTATTTATCTAAAAGGAAAAAAAATATCAAACAACAAAAAATCCCCCCGCCACCCCAGGTCTTCCCAAGGCCATGTATTCCCCACGCCGCAGTCAAGCATCAGGATTTGCCGGGGTGGCTGGTGCTGGCACAGACGAACTGGCTCTACTGACGACTCGAGAATAAGTGCGCTCCATTCCTTGCTGTTTTGCTGAGTCCTCCTTGTATGCAATCTTTTCATAAAAAAGAGAAGAAAAAAAAATACAACAGTGAGAGAGATCTGAATAGTTTGGTGTCTAAAGTGTTCATTGTCTAACCAAGGATTTCTTGTTTATTAACAATGACGCTAAGGATCCGAGAGAGGAAAAGGACCTTTGCCCGGGGACCCAGAAGCAACCAGAGGCTGCAGTGAGGGGGAGGATATCTCTGAGCTGGGGGGATACACGGGGTTGGGATGGGGTCACCAGCTTCTGCCATGGGGTGCTTCATGGGGTTCCCTGAACTATGTTTTTCTAACAACTCTCATACAAACAGCACTGAGAAGTCACCTGCACTTTACAAACTCAGCACACACCTGCATAAGCGCCTGCTGACTGCGGCACAGACTGGCCCCAGCTCAGGGCGTGCAGCATCCCCACTGAGCTTCACATACAGAGCAGCTGAAAATACATGTCCATTAGCAGGGTTTGGGCCAGTCACCGGGCTGAGGCTTTGGGCAGAGCTGCACTCTCAGGAAGGAGCAGTGAAAACCTTGCTCTGCCCTGTCCTACATATAGGCTTTAGCAAGAAGGAAGACTTTTTTCTGCAGAAGTTCTTTTTAGCCTTGGTAATACCTATTTTTCCTACTTACTTCTGTAACTACAGACAGAAAACCTGCCTTCTTCCATGGGGCACTATGTTGAAGAATCCACAGCAGAGATTCGGGCCATGCCCACCGACCATGCAGCCGTCAGCAGTGGAATAGAAACCTCTCCCCCTCACAAAGCTCCAGGTGCAATCTTTCACCATCGACCCCCAGGTACCCCTGGTTGGGGTCACAGGTCACCCCATTTATCACTGGAGCAGACATGACCACGCTGCCTCCACGCCCAGCTTGAGTGCCTGAGCTGCTCCCACGAGTGGGCTGGAGGAAAAGCGCCGGGGCTCAGGCACTCCCCAACAGCACCCAGCAAAGGCAGGGAATACCTTTATACATCACTTGTCCCTGGCCCTTCCATCTGGCCACTTTTGCTACCACTGGCACATGGCTTTGCACTGGGAGGCTCTTGTCAAGCTGCCCAACTGCCCCAAGTTCATGATGAGGATACTGAAGAACATGCGTCTCAACACTGTTCACGGACAATACATCACCTGTATGCCTTGAGCAAGGGAGTCACTAGACATGAAACTAAACAAACATACCAAGTAGAAAACACAGTGTGTAAGGAAAGTACATGACATTAAAAGAAACAATAGATGTAAGAAAAATGAACATACCACTTTTGGCTATAGTATTGAGGGAAATGTTAGACAGGGAAGAAGAGAAGCTGTATAAGCAAGGACCATGACAGAGCTGTCAGAAAAGAAAAACAAAACAAAACAAAAAAAGAGAAAAACATATGGTGATGAGAGAGTCACTGTCAGTGGGTGAGCAAACAGAGCCCTCTTGAATACGACAATGGGAAGGATGGCAAATCTTACTGGTGTAAAGCACATGGCACAGATACAACAGAGCCTCAAGCTTTCCAACTGCAAGATAAATGTTTCAACCACAATTTACAGCATGTAATTTCTCTGAGGCAAGAGTTCATGCATTCATTGCAAAAGGAGTAGAGGTTTCCTAAAGTGCCATGCTGCCTGGAAAACTGGGCTGTCACTTGTAAGGCTGCCCCACAGGGCTGCAAGGGGGAGACTGGTTTTCAGTGGGGACTTTCAAATTCAGACGGTTTTGGTTAAACAGATGATGATTTTGACTTTTGCTGGATGAACTCATAACTTTACATATTAACATTGTTATGTACAAGTAATTTTTTATTATTTGGTCTTTTCATTTACATGAAGAAAACTCAGAGCTCACTGATATCAATACAGGTGTATTTAATAGAACTCACCAAATATTTTATGAATGATGAAACTCATGGACTGCTCATGCCTCATTTAAGTTGACCATACATTTTCCATTCTTGTGGTGAACAGTAGTTCACAGAAGACATGGTACTGCCTATGCTCATTGACTGGATGGCCAAAATAACCTCCACAGGAGAGGCATGAACAGTGAGTAAATTATACCCTTTATACTTACTTACTTAATATAACAGTGATAAATATTAGTTATGATAAAATTACTGGAATGCTTGAGGTTCACAAATCTTTATACACCTACACAGGAAGGGAGAACAGAACAGCAACCACCACTGAGCTCAACCCACACCTGGCATACACCAAGCTTTCAAAGCAATTACACAGCTTTACATCCCAAGAAAGACTAGCTCAATTCCACAGTAATAACAACAATGGGCCAAAAATTCTGGTAAATCCTTATTCTCTTCACATGTGAAGATGCATTGTCTAATAGGGTACCAAATAGACAGTTACGTGTGATGCCATCACTGATACCAACGGCTAAATGAAGTAACTACAGAAACAGTGCTTATTCATGCCTGTAGGCACCTGAAAATGCAGTGCAACTGCTAGAGAACAAGTATTTCTCAGGTGCAAGCTAATGTGGCCTACACACAAGCTTGCAGAGAAATAAGCATGATTGAATTTGCACTTTAGCATGCAGAATCACTCAATATTTAAAACAGAAATTTAAATTAAAACAGAAAATAATAAAAAAATCTGCATAGACACAGCAATAGAATAGCTGCAAGTATGCACTGCTGTCCTGTTCAGTATTTTGGGATGCATTTCATATAATGTAGCCATGCCTGCTTATCCTTCTGAAGCTGCTAACAGTTGAAAGTTTTAACACAGCATGTATTTTGACAGTGTACTTAAATATAAAAAAAAATTAAAAGAAATAACTCCCTCTCTGAAAGTTGAATACAAATAGAACCACAAAAATATCTCCTCCAGTTATAAGCTAGGTCTAAAAAGTAATTTACTGTTTTAATTAAATATATCACAGCTGTAGGATAAAGCAAGCAAAGCACAAAACACTAGCTTAACTGATTAGCTTTGTACGCCTCTAGACCTCCATCTGCATTTAGCCTCATGAACATTCAGCTTTTCAATATGTAGCAAGACATGTAAGAAGACAAATCTTTGCTGACAAATCAGATTCATTATCTATAATACAGCCGGAGACGAAAAAAAAAGGCGGAGGAAGGAGTAAACTATGTTTTCTCAGTGACTGTTGCACTGACAGGTTTTACTTCTAGGATTTTGCCCTGCAGCTTCATTTGTCACTAGAAGACACAATTAGCCACCAGCACCAGAATAGATGATCCAACCTGTTCATTCATAACTGCAGAGAGCTCGCTGAGCATATCCTTATAATGAGACTTCATCTCTCCCTGATATTCAAATTGGTCCTCCTTAATAAGGCGCTCGTTGACATCCAGAGCATGTCCACATGCTTCTGCAAATTGCCTACAAGCACAAACCACAAAGAACAACCATACAAACACTGTAGTAATGAAAATATCTATCTATACAAATGCACACACTGCTGTACCTCTTCTCGCTCTTGCAAATTACA
The DNA here is from genome assembly GCF_000699245.1 of Pterocles gutturalis. Lineage (NCBI taxonomy): Eukaryota > Metazoa > Chordata > Aves > Pterocliformes > Pteroclidae > Pterocles > Pterocles gutturalis. The sequence continues at coordinate 133,526 of NW_010127928.1, read as the reverse complement.
CCTTGTTAGATGTGAATTTCAGAACTCATCCTCCGATCAAGAGGAACGTAGGCTACTAGGATAGCCCAAAACTTCAGTAAATGTTTTCTTGGGAATGACATATAAGATGGGTTATGCAGATATAAATGAGCCTGGCTCAATTCAGCCTGATTTCATGTCACACCTACTCATGCTACTCATACTATGGAGAGAGTGGAAAGTCTTAACATTTACCTGAAGATTTCCTTCAGAAGCTTAACTTGACTATCAGGATACCTCTTAGCATTTGTTTCTTCAAGAAAAGCTCGAGCATAGGCCATTGGTCCAGCATTTACCTGGGGGAAAAACCCAGGGCTTAGGCACAGAGTACAAGCAGTTTATTGTCATTTTCTCTTGTGTTCCAAGGCCTGGGGACTGGCCTCAGGAAACCATTTTTAAGAGCGTCACTCCTCTTGTCACCTGAATGAAACCTGGAGTTATACTGAGGAAAAGGGAGCTGGTCAGCCTTGCACACACTGCAGATCTCTGCTGGCCTTTCAAAGTCCTTGGCTAGTTAACCATCTAGAAAGCTAGATGTTTGAAGACATTCTAATGAGGGCACCAGAAACAGATGCACCTCTCACTAAGCCAACTCTTCTAAATAGGAAATGACAAAACCAATCCTAACAAAACTTCCTTTAAAGCATCTGCATGCTTTTCTGTGTGACAGGCTGTATTCTCAAGCGAGATGTGATGGTCTTGTTAGAAAGGTCTTAACATTTATTTAGAGAAGATTTCACTGAAATAGTTATGTTTGCACATATATCCAGCAGTCATCAATATCAGTGGAAAAAGTTTTAATTCCCTTAATTTTCAGAGCAGGCTCCAACAAGTACTGTACAAGATATAATGAGAAATATAAAATAGATTAAAACATGTCTGGAATGATGAAAATCAGAATAAAAATGTAGGTGGATGTACTGAAAAACAAAAAGAAGAAAGAAAAAAAGCCAAATCGTCATTACCTTGACACTGACACTTCCTTGGAGTTTGAGCTGCAGTCGGATCATGTCCACCTCTTCCATTGCACAAAGTTGATTGAGCTCCGAGACTTTTTTGGACATCTCATCAATCGCTACTTCAATGGGGTCCAGCTCAGTGCTGGTTTGGCTTATGACTTGAATACGCTTCTTCACGTAGGGAAACAAGTGACTGGCTGCTCGAATGCAAGAAATACACCAGAGAAACTCACTCAATGAGAGAGTATTTAAGAAAGCAAAACAAAACAATTAAGTCAAAGTATTAACTTTTGACTTTGTTAATCTCTTTATCAATCCATACAAATTAAATTTTAATCACCAAATGAGCAAAAGTGTCACAGAAGGTCCAAATTGAATTTTTATGTACCTGGCACTGGAAGAGGATTTCCTTTTGAATTCAACACTGTTTGCTACCGAGCTCTGTCACACCCACGTGGCAAAAAGCTCTCACTGATCAGATTTTAGGATCCACAGCTTTCTTCTTATGAGTTAAAGCACCAAACTATAAGCCCATACCAAACTTTGAACAGCTCAAAACACTCCATCAAACATATTTCAAGTTAGAAGCAGGAGCCTCTAGTTTAGTTGAATTGGGTATTGCTCACCCACAGATGAGCTACTATTAAAACATCATCCTTAAAGAAGTAATGAGTTACTTTTAGTATTCAACCTAAATACTGCTGTGAGAGCTGACAGAGGAATTATTTATTGTTAAAACCCTTTCTTCCAGTCAAGGCCTTTTCATGGATCTCAGGAAGTCTGGTAAATGTACCGTTATGGTACATTAAGTCTGACCTAAGCTAACAATCTCTTCCTGATTGCCCTACGCACTTTGGAAGGCCTACCAAACTCCGTGCTTTCTTCTCAAATTAAAAGCACATAGGAAGAAAATGAAAATGTATTACTTTTTTGAAGGGGGGAGGGCAGTGGGGAAGAAAGATATTTCCTTTGGAGAAAAGCACTGACACAAGACAGGTACCAGAGGGAAAAGTAGGGGAGAAGGTCACCAAATTCCCACCTGACACTGGAGAAGGAGCCAGGCTGAGAGAGGTGGGAGCTGAGGACAGCATGTAATAACCTAGGGAAAATATTCTCCTAGAAGAAAAACCCTCTCTGTTTTTGCTAGACATACCATGACAGCTGCACTTTCAAGTCAGTGAAACTACCTGCTTCAGTACAGATCTCAAAACACCTTCTGCTGCGCATGCCGTTATAAAACCACACGCAAGCTACTCCTCCTTTCTCCTTCTTACAAGCAAAGCTGTGTCATGTAACAAGATGCCCTCAGACATCAGTGCCCCTTTCCTGACTTGCCAGAACAAAACTTTGAGGTGACTACGCCTGTACTGTAAGCAGCTTTCTTCACTTCGCCCTTTGGGGGAAGCAGTTGCACCAAAGTTGGTGGGGAGCTGGATTTTCTGTCACTTGGGAGCCTTTGCTGTGAACATCAGCCTCTGCTCATGGCTGCCCATGAGAACAATGCCTCCATCTAAGACAGTTTCTTATCCTCCCAGCCAAAATTCAGACAGGTCAAGTTTCAGTAGTAGTTGAACAAAGGATGCCTCTCTAAAAAGAGATTTCAGTCATGATAAGGAACTGAATGTTTTCTGTTTAATATGACTCAGTAAGAACAGACATATCTAGTGCTCCTGGCTTCCCTGCCTTAAAACATTGACTGTGCCCAATGAGATGAAATCTTACCTCTAACTTTAAAAAAAAACCTATATAGCGTATCTTATTCCCATTTTGAACAAAAATATGTATCTCCTAAGTTTTACTGTTCTTAGAAGAACAGGCACCCTACTTTGCTTGTTCTTTGACTTGTTTATTACTAAAAGAACAATGGCTCTGAGTGCTAGGGTGCCTCCAGCAGAACCACTCCCAAATTACATCACTGCAAGAACAGTTAAGATGTCAATAATAAGGAAAAATAAGGCAGCTGATGACTCCACAAATGAAAATAACTTTCCCTAGGATGGTCAGCAGGATTGTGAGAAAGCACATAGTTTGCCAATGGAGACACTGAAAAGATTACTTATCACTCTGCACAACACGCTGTGCCCGCTGACTGCAGAAAACCTGGCATGTGAAATGCACTGCTGGGCTTAACTGGCAAAGCTGGGATGGGAGAGGGGAAGCAGCCGGAGCAGACGTACTTGTCAGGATTGTGCGCCTCTTGCACTGCTCTTCTACACCTCCGTGCTTTTTTCCTGAGAGTGTGAAAGGTGTTTCAAACACAAAACGGTTGATGTTGTGATGCATTTCAAAGTCGGTCTTTCGATCTTCGGCTTCTTTCTCTTCAAAGAAAGGTGTGACGTACGTCACCTGGATATACGCATATTTTGGATCCAGGTCTTTGGGGTTGACCTGTGTAACAGTGGCAAACATAATAAAATTCTGTTAAGTGTGATGAGCTTCCAAGGCATCCATTATATTGCTGATGCTTTTACCTATCATAGCAATACCGATTAAAACTGAGACCTTCAATGTGATATTCAGAACACAGATTAATACAAAGATATTTAACCAAGAGGCCCCTAAGAACAGTGGGACTTTTGAATATAGCTTTCATAGTGGATGAAAGCTAAACGAGAGAGAAAACAATGTGCTTTCGCACTGCAGTAAACATCTGCATGCTCTCTGCAGGCATGTGCTGGGATATGCTCTTTTCCCACTGCCTGTGATGCCCTGCTACATCATCATTGTCATTTCCATACAGCACCTGCCATACTATAAGGTGAGGGTCTTTTTTTGGTTGTAAAACTAGGTCATAGTAGCTTACACACACTTTTAGTTCACGTTCATTCAAAGCACAGCTCTCAAAACAGGAACCCTGCACTCACTTCTCCCCCTCGCACAAGAAACTGCATGTCTTTCATACCTTGTTGGAATCCTGGATGATCTTCACGTTATCTATTCCAAACTTGTCTGCATAAAGTTTCATCAGCCTTTGAGAGATCTCAGACAAGCCAGTTAATTTGGGTTCTTTATAGATATACTCTTTACCTTCCTCTTCTTCAAAAAAGCCCTGTTTGGAAAGAAATGGAAGGATACAGTGAACACAACACGCAGGGCAAAGCCTAAACAAGGTGCTTACATCAGAATTAAGGTTGCCAGTATACCCATCAGAGCATCCAGTATGCTGTTTCCAGCACCTAGGTTAAAAGCTTACCTCTCTCCACTCCTAGCAGACATGTACCTAGACATCTGTGTTTATACTGGTCTGGTATTGCTGAAGTTATCCAGGAGTTAACTCATACACATTTATTAATGGAATAGACCTAGCTGTCTACAGAGTTAAAGTGCCTTCTTGAGTATGCTGACGTGTCTATGATGAAAAAGCCCTAATGAGTTAAAAATTGGACATTAAAAACTCTTTAAATTTTAATCATTTGGTTAAATTAACAGTTTCAAAAGCACTATGCCAACAGAGCAGGAGCGTAACAGCTGTTTGCTGGATGCCCAGCCCAGCTGGGGTACAGGCAGCACGCCACCTCCAGCACAGCCCATGTGGGAGCCAGGTGTGCAAGGGAATGGCTGACACTGTGCAGGGCGCTGCTGCCCATGGCCATGTGCTGGGCCACTGCATGGGGAGCCCCTCTGAACTGGTTTGCATCTGTTCAGGGCAGCTGAAGAGGAGCTCTAGTGGCATCTTGAAAGGCCATATGGAATTGCAGCATTTTCAGAGATAATTAGTAAATGATTCACATTTGAAAAGAAAAGAAAAAAAAAGACATACAGACTGTGCTCCTTTGCAAAAAAGCTCAGTCTTGTTAGGGTCATTTACTTACTACACTGGATGGACGTGGCAGAGCTTTAATAAAAGGCTCCACTGAAGAGCTGAACAAGAACCTGTCAGGCTTCAGAAGAAATGCAATGCCAACCTCAGAAAACTAACACAGCATTGCATCACGTGCAGGTTAAGACACTACGTTATGAATATGTACATCACCACTCCGGGAGAAGCTCTGCCAGCTGAGCAGAAAGCCCTGTTAACAAGGACTGGATTTATCTCAACACCATGAGCAGTACCAGCCCTCCTGCTAGGATTTCACATGCTGCTGATGACATCTGGCAGAGTTATCCACTGCAGCTGTACCCAAAGTCTCCTCCTTTCACCCTAAAGCAATGTGACCCAGAGGAAAATACCTGAAGCTGCAGGGATAAAGGGGAAAGGAAGACTGCATTAATGATGGCAGACCCAAGGCCCTTTAAACTTAACACAACATGGCTTGGACAGCTAATTCTACAATATTGCTAGGCAAACTGCCATCTGTTGAAAGAGAGAGAAGGACTAATGAATGAAGTCAAGAGATACCTCCAAAATCTCTTTGGAAGGCACTTGTGCAAAATCCAGCCTTTTCATGTTGAAGTGTATTTCAACTTTGGCCACTAAAATTACAGACTAGGCAAATCTTCACAAAAAATATGCACAATTAAAATAAATTAGCTGTAAATTTCAGTGGTTGTTTAGGAAAAAAACTGCAAGCTTTATTTCAATAGGGATTAACAAATATGTGCATCTCTGGCTTCTCCTTCAGTGGGGACAAAGGGCAATAAAATTGTCTTTTAATTTGGCAAGTGGCAACAGCAATGTGGGCACTACTGGAAACCAATGACTAATTGCAGCAACAGCAGCTAATGTGATACTATCTTAATCAGTGTCACAGTGACCTTCTAACATTGCACAATTTTTAACAATATTATCAATTAAACTCTATAGGCATATGAAGAACTTCACAGGTAATTAGAGAACAAATCAGCTCAGAAGCTGACACCCCATAAACATTTACTGAGCTGGGGAGGCAATTGACTTTCTATTGATTTCACTTCAAAAAGGTCTGCAGGATCATAACCTGGTTTCTGATCTTGTTTCCACTGAAGCAAAACTGCTTTATGTGGGAAAACCTCATTATTCTCATGCAGCCATACTCACACACACTACTCAGGATTGCTTCCGTCAAAAAACATCTGTTTTGTGTTACTGTCTGATGTTTTCAAGAAAAAACTTAATGTTTTCCAAATTAATCACATAGTAAACTAGAATATAGTTTATCCTCTTAAACACTGATTGTGTGTATGTTTGCATGCTGGAACACAGGGTTTACATATAAGTGCCAAATCTCCATGCTGCTGCTGCATGGCACACTAAGATAACATCTGTATTAGCGGTTTTACTTAAAAAAAACCCCTGAAAACAAACAACGAACAGATTTAGTCCTGTCTCTAATGCAAGAGACATCCTTTCTGTACATATTCCCTACAGTATTTCAGCTGACAAGTAACATGCAGAAGTTAATTGTGAGCTATAAATAATCGTGTCTGCCATATGCTATATGTCTGGCAAAGACTATTGAAAGCAAGATTAAATACTTTTTTGGAGCCAAATATCTTCCAATTTCAGTATTTTGAAATATTAAGCAGCCAAGGTCACATTATCCATTCATATCCCCAGATTATTTTCCTACGGGTTGGTTATGCCCTGCAAGAACAACTCAGTCTTACAAACGAAAACCACTACATGGAGCAGCCGAAGGTAATGGAAGGGAGATGACCTCCCGGACAGTATGTTATTAGCTTCCACTGAGCTCTGATGTGCTGAGCGTCACGTTGTGACCTGGGATTGTCAGCGCAGGAGTGCTTCTTTCTCCCCATACGCCCAAAGTGACAGCCCTTGGAGCTCACAGTAAACCTGACTCTTCTCTGCCCTTTGCTGGAAGAATACACACTGTCCCCACACTGATGTGCTGAGGTACAGCCTTCTGCTTTACCTGCCAAGAATAAGCAGTGAATGGATCCTTCCCTGTCTTTATCGAGTAAGCATCACTTCCTATGGTAAGCAAGCGTGCTGCACTCTTTGGTGAGGAAGCTACAGCTGTTTATCACATTTGGAAAAGGGGGCAGATCTTCTGATCTTCAGATGTAAACCTGCAGTCAGCTTACTGCTATGCCAATCTGTCCTCCAACTTCTACAGCCTCTTGCACAGATAGGAGAGCAAAACCTCAGTTCTACCTTTACCTAACACTGCTCTGAAGAAAAGTCTTGAGTGTCTTTTCTTATCAGCACAATATGAGTTTTCACCTATTCAACATATTTAACAGGTTCCTTTTTTTTAATTCAAGAAAGATCTTGACTTCTCAAAACCACCATCTGCAGATAAAGTCATAAGCACCGGCTAGTGTGGCCACTTGGTGGTGCAATGAGATGTTGTCAAAGGCTTTTAACAGACTCTGCAGTCTAAAACAGCAGCTGCCATGAGATCCATCTCTCTGAGCTAGCAAATAAAGCTCTCTGTCGAAAACAACCAACTACATCCTCCCTAAGGACTACATTCATCCAAACCATCCTTCCAGAGGATCTCTGCAGCAATACAGTAACAAAATACTGTCTCCACCTTTGTATGAAGAACAATGGTTTTCAGGTGAAGCTGCAGATTTTCTTTTTCCACTAAGAATCCCCCAAATTCTCCCTGCAAACAGTATTTGCAGTATTCTTTTGTCCTTTCTTCTGCTTTCTCTGCAGTTTTTGTTTCAGATAAGGAACAGCAGTGTTCCATTTTCACAATATATATCTATATTTTTTATTGATACAATTGATAAGAATGTTTAATGAATAAAAGCATGTGTGTAATAATACATTTTTATATGTGTGTGCTTAAATATGTATCTACTTATAGGTATTTTATAGAACAGTGTATACGTAAGACTGAAAAGGAATCCCATACCAGCATACCAAGTTTAGTTCTGTGGCATTTCCTTTTCAGTGGCCTAAGCAGAGTGATTCATATTGCTTTACACTGGGTTAAGTGTGTAACACTAGTAAAGCCTGCAACTATTAGCTTTTGGGAGGAAGTGTGCAAAGTCTGCCAGAAGCACCAAAAAAGAGAATTGCTTTTAATGTTTCAAATGAATTGGGCACCCCAACTGCTTTCAGCATGGCAGCTTGCAATGCTCGTGGCAACAGAAGGACCAAAGGGCCCCACACGTTCCCACTGGCACAGCTGACATGGAAGCAAGTGGCACACAGGAAAAAGGGACTGACAGAAGTACAGAAAGGAAACCTTCCAAAGGGAGAAATATGCAGGCACAATCCATATACGGGAACAGACCGTTCTCTCTGCCTCTCCCGTTCTCTCTGTCTCCTATCAGGTCAAGCTTCATCTGCAGCTCCCACACACGCCATGGTGCTTTGCACACTTTGTAACCCTCCTCAACCAGTTCTGCACACCCACTCCTACCTTCCTTGGCAAATGAGGCACAAGTAACCCTGACAGGAATGATCTACATCTGTGCTGCGCCATACATTTTTGTTACTATGCCTCTGCAAGGACCAATACAGAGCAGCCCCACTTTCTACCACGTAACCTCTCTCCTGCCAAAGGACAGGAGGCAGCTATGCTTGCTTGCATTTAGAGCCCAGTGTCCAGGGCACCAGGGAACAGACTGAGCAATACTCAGCTACGAAAAAGTCAGATGCTTTAGAACACTAAAGCTGTTCAAATGAAGTCGTCCTTGTGGCAGTGGCAGCTGAAAAGTCATTGTGCTGTAACAGAGATTTTAACCCAGTTCAGCAGAACTGCTGCAGCTAAATTATCTGCTTAAAAGTAGCTGTCTCTGGGAGAGCCCTGGCAAGAAGTTGCAAGTAGGAGAGTCCCATTTCCCCCTCTGATGCCCCCGTTTTGAGGAAGGACTTGCCATTGCCCTCTGATCCCAATTTGGTTGAACCTACAATGGACGATCAGGCAGGTGGCTGTACCCTCCTGCCCAGAGTGCTCCCATCACCACTGCCACACATCACAGACTGCCCCGGCCAGGAAAGCAGGCTTGCATTCAAACAGCATTAATGCTACACTGAGTTTTCCAACAGAGGAAGAAGGGGTCCAATCCCACTCCCAGTGAAGCTGAGAGAAGAACTTTCACTGAGATGCGGTGATGCAGCATTGGGCCCCACGGTGCACACACAACATGGCAACAGATACAGCTTGGTAATTCAGGTAACTGAACAAACAAAAATTAGTTTACAGGATGCAACAATGAATGAAACGACGTTATTTCATCTGCCACAAACCAAAGAATTGAGAGCACAGGAAATAAAGTTAATATTAAGTAACAGTAAAGGGAAGGATGGAGGATGTGTGAGGAGAATTAAACAAAACATGCAAAAGAACTAGACTTACCACAGCCTTGAATAAGACCAAAAGGAGAAAAGAGCAAATTTCCACATTAAAATCTAATTAGCAAACAGAATGATTCACATCAGTCTGTTGTTTACACACCTTATTATTATAAAGGAGATTGTGTGCTTGTCAAAACCAGGTCTTAAAAGAACATGCTGGATTGCTACACTGGTTTGTAGTGTAAGAAAGCAAAAAATAATGCTTTGAGGATGCTGAAGCACAGCAGAGGGACTAAAACTACTCTACAGTATATTGCACAGAATCAGAGGTGGCCTGAAAGCAGAAGTAAGGGTCAGCGAGAAACATAACAAAACGTTCTCTGCTTAAAGCTCTATTTGAAGAGAGGGCCATATATCAAAGATGCCTTATCCGGTTTTATTTAAGTTTTACTCTGAAAAAACCCACTCTGCCTCAGTTCAGTTTTGCTTGATGAAGTCAAGAACTAAAGCTGATGTACAGATCTCTTCTCCATTACACCACTAAATCCATAGCAGCAGTTTACAGATGCAACTGAGTGCTTTCTCCTCTTATTAAAGTCCTTCTTGGAGTATGACCCACGAGGCACTTTCTACCCCATGATTCACTGCCAAGTGTTTCCCTGTTTTAGCTTCCCTGAAAATCTGTGAATCTGTGGAGACAAAAGTACCCAAGTTGACTTACCTGCCCGTAAAACGCAACACGGTAATATCGTCCAAAGAGACGTTTCTCAGAATTCACTACTTCTGCAACCTTCAGGTACGAGCGGTGGATGTCATAGTACAAATCGGACAGTCTCTACATTAAGAAACAAGGACAGTGAGGAGAAGTGAGAGAACATGAGTGCTTTGGGGAATCACATACAGGCTCTACGTGAGCATGGCTTGTCTTAACTGGATTATCAAACCTTTGCAAAGATGGCTGTACATGCTAGGGTTTTACCTTGTCAGCAGTCACTAAAGATTCATTTTGAGGTTTCTTTTATCTTCTGAGCACACAGTTTTGTGGCAGTGTGTGTCTTTGTGTACAGGGTCACACAGGAAGGCAAGCATCCCGCCACTGGGCAGTGGTAGGGACCTACTGGTAGGGTCAGAGAACACAAGTGTCCTACATGCAGGTGAGAGCAGGGTGCCAATAACTCAAATCAGCTCCCAACCCCATGCAAAGATAGGCTATATGCAATTACCATTAAAAAGCACTTTCTTGGGACAGTGAACTAAAATTTCAACTAAGTTTAAGGACCTGCTTCCTCAGCGTACAGGTTACAGGTAGGTATATCTACCTGTTTGCTTTCTTAAAATTTAAAACCAGAAAAATCAGTAAATGAGTTTATCATCTGGTTATCCATTATGTGTTGAAATTGCCAAGTAAATAAGAAATGAAGAAACCCTGGAATTGTGCAGAGATCACACAATTTATCAGCAGTTTCTAAAACTAAATACAATGCCAATGTGCTCTTGGTTTAAAAGCACATGTAAAAACTCACATCCACTGGCTAACACAAGAGGTTTGTCTGAAATGTTTTTGTTCTGTTGTATTGATGCTTAAAAGAGGAAGGTAAGGAACCAGAGTTTTTCATTTACTTACAGCACAAAGCATTAAAAGGAAAAAGTACAGACAAGAAGACAAAAACATTCCTTTTAAAGAAAGCACTTATTTTTTCCCCTAAAGATTTTGATCTTTACTGTTGTCTTAAGATAATTAAAAAATAATAAACCAACTTACTTTAAAGTCCCTCTGCTTCTCAAAAACAGCAATGATAGGCTTGTTAACCTCAGCAATAAGTTCATATCTCTCAGACTTCCACAGGTATTCAACACACAACTCCAGCTGCTCCACAAGAACATTCTGCAATTCCACAAATACAAATAGTTCAGTAACACAACAGCTGGCGGCATTTAATTAATAGCAAAGCAGCAAAAGGCCATACCTGATATTTCATTTGTGTTCTGTACCTTCTATATTAAGGTTTACTTCAATTACACAATGTTTAATCAGGTATTAGTGACCTAGCTCTTCTTTAGATTAAAAAAACCGAAATATCAGTAACATGAAAATACCTGAAACTTGACATCTTATTCAGAAGAACAGGTTTGCTTTGTGGGCTCCCTCCTTCCATAACTTCTAGGTCTGGTCCTTAATGTGCTCTTTAGCTAAGCACCTCTCTCTGCTATTTAGTACAACAGCTATGACATTTCACTCAAAAGCTGTGTGCCTTTTAACGCTGCATGAAGTACACTCTCACTGTAATTTGTTGTAACATGGATAGGCATCTACTAGAAATATCACTCTCTGTTAATATAGGACAAGTATACAAATGTTAATGCTGCTGACCTCATTATATGGAGTATCTTGCATCCCAGAGTCTTCCTTCATAGCACCTTCTTCTTTAATGTTGGGGGTAATGCTCAGAAAAGCAGGCCATCCCATGGAAAACAAGCCTTGAAGTGCAAGTCATAACAACGTCAATTAATGACTGAATAACCAGATAATTCAAAAAGTTATTGGATGCCATTAAAACAGATAGATTTTGACTGGATTAGTTACTTTTTTTACAGCACAAGTAATGAGAAGCACAAATGGAACTGACTGAATTTATGAGACTATTACACATTTTCTCTAGGACATCAATCCACTTGTCCAGGCAAAGAGGAACTGTAACATTTTCCTGATGCAATCTTATTTCTCTGTTTGGCATTTTGATTCCTTAGCTGCACAGTGCTGGGCCCTGCACTCATCCTGCCCGTCAGGTTTCCTAACTGAGAGGGGCACAGTCACCCCATCTCACTGCAGCTGATGGCAGACGGCTGCTCCAGAGCCTTTGCTGGGCTCAAGGACACCTGTCAGCGACTCTCCTCACCCTGCTCAGCATCAGCAGGGCAACCCCAGCCCTGACCGAGGAACTCTCTTGTAGAAAGCTCAGGCTGGTGACAGAAGCTGCTGATGGGAAGCCTCACAAGGATTAAATTAACACCAATTGACCTGAGAGGGATTTCTGTTGCCCATGAAGAGCAGACTGCTCTCTCGGTGAAAAAGCGCTTAACCAGAGACATTCTGAGCAATTCATCAAACCAGCCAAAGAGCATCAGGAAAGTAGCATACAGTGTTTCCGACATTACTTGCTTGCTATTACAGCCATCAACATGCACTAGAAATATTTTGGCTTTTGTAGATATTTTTCTAGATCAACTGGAGAACAGTAATTTGTACCCCTAATGATGTTATTTGACCCATAAACAGGCACGGTTAGAGCACTCACTTCCTCCAGTGTGAGTTGTTAGTAACACATTACTATCAGAGACTTGACCATCTTCCAGGAGCATACGTGAGGTACAAATCTTTTCCATTTTCCAGTAACCTATGATAGTGTAAGATGGTATTAGTTCACGGCTGCTGGTATGTGTTAATACATGCATATTTAATAACAACAGAGTAACAAGTGAAGCATTCTCTTTTAGCACTAGCTTACTAAACATTTAATTAACCCTCTTTACACAAAACACACACTGTCACTGTTCCAGTGCTAAAGCTAGCATTTACGATATATTTTAAAAGTAAAATATTTGGGAAGAATTCAAGCAGCTTTAAGATTACATTATATGTAAGGAAGGAAAGCAGGAAAGCCAAAAATTCTTTTCAACAATAATCTTTATAGATGTATAGCTGATTTTTAATATGTTGATCTTACCCTTTCTTTTCAGGTACTCTGCAATGAGAGCGGCAATATGAATATAGCACATAGCAGCCTGTAACGAGAGACCAAGACACATGTATATGTTAAAGGACGCTGTACGATTTACAGCATACATGTGATACAGACCACATACTTCATCACTGTCAAGTCATGCTGCTGAAAAAGGTGTCTAAGGTAAGAGCATAGATTTACTCAAGAAAACCATTAAGATTACTTAGTAAATAAGATATTCCTGGGTTCTGCACTGGAGTTTTGCATCAGCCATTTAGTTTTTGATGAGAAGGACAGAGCATTATAAACGAAGCTCCTCTTGTTTGCCATACTGGGGGAGAAGTAAATCCTTTATGTAAGTTATGCACTGCTCATAACCTCCTCCACACTACACCTGCTGTGCCTATTAGGGTTAAGCAGAAGAGGTGCTAACACGATACTGACCACAGCTTCCCCATCAGACATTTCCAGGCCTTGCTCAAGCACATATCAGGTAGTCATGATTACGCAAACTGGGATAACGAGCACATCACATTTCTAGGTGTTTTTCAAGGCCGTCTTCCTCTAATTTCAAGTATATGAGAGAGACTGTGTGATTCTCTTAAATCACTACTGTTGTCTGTCTTTCAGAGCCCTTTTTGTCAGAACATCTCACCCTAAAGACAAATGGATTTCCTATTCATTTATTTACATTACCTCTGATAAATCTCCATTTCTTGCGTGAATCTTGGCCATGCTTTCGAGCCATGTCCTGCGTAATTCAGGTGTGCTGGCATATGAGTTTGCTAAGCTGTACTGCAGATCCACAAGCATCTCGGGGTCCTTCTCATGCTCCTTCATCTGAGCTGTGGCCATTAAAACCGTTCTTATGCGTTTGGTCAGATCCTTCACCTCAGCTGGGAAATTAACATTCTTTGGGAAAGAAAAGCAGTACATCACTAAAACCATCCAAAGAGCCACATGCAGCACCCCTGAACGAGCTAAAGTCCTGCTTATGGAAGACCCTCTTCCCCTTCCCTAATTCAGTAGGCTTCAAAGCAGTCGCAGTTCCACAGTACATACATATTGTACACAAATCCTGACTTTTTTTACTGATGTGCCATAGCACCAACCAGATATCCCAGTCAGTCAGTCAGTCAGCTGTACCACTGCTGCAAGCAGCAACTCCACTCAAGTCAGCAAACCAAAGCACTTGTTTCTTGGTTGCTTACTGGATCCAGAACTGGACTCCCATACACTCTCAGCTGAGGAACAGCACCGTGTGCTATAGATAGTCGTGCTTAGCTACGCTCACAGCAGGTTTCACCACAGTGTATAAAGCACAACAGTCTGGCTCCTCGCCTCCTCACGCTGCGCAAGATGAAAACAGAGTCCATGGATTACTCATGTCAGCTCTTCTCAACAGATTGAGCTCAGCTCTGCAGTTTCTCTTGATCAGATGAGGAATGAAATGTATGTCTATTTTCACATTTTTTTCCACTTGTTCCCTTTGTTTAAAAGTAAAAACATTCAGAACAACTGAATGAAATTAAATGCTCTCTCCTCTGCATCAGAGCTGAGCGTGTTACAGAAGCAGTGTGGCTGACTGCAGTGCTGGGAAATCAAAGCTGGACTTTGGAAACAAATACAATTGTAACTGCATCTTATTAAATAAGACATCAAATTACCTATGCTAATTATCTACCAATTTGCTTACACTAACTTTATTATTAACCTCAGTGGAGATACCCTAAAGTCACCTTCAGAAGGAAAAACACCTCCAAAGTATAAAATTCAAAATGCATGTTGACAAATGTTTGGACAGGAAATGTATAAATTAAAAATGTGAATCCTCTTCTGATACATTTAGTACAGATGATGAATATAATAGCAATAGTAAGTAATATGAGAGCTAAGAGCCTTTTTCAGGAGGTTAGCAAGCTGTTACCAAACCCAACTGTTGTTCATGTTTTTGCTACACATTTACTGAACAGACTAAAGGGACAGTTTGTAGACTAAAAATTGTTTGTCAGCTGCAATTGTGTTTCATTAGTCACAATGCACGATATCTTCTCTGACATCAGGCAAATGAACAAAATAACCAGTGAATAACAAATAATACAATTTTCAAATAAAAATATTTCTTTTTTGTTTTAAAAATTATTTTGAATTATTAAGCTTCTGAGTCACAAACATTTTAGTGAATTTCAGGCTGCCTGAAAAAGGCACACTAGGAATGCATAAACCACTGATAAAGGCCAGCAATGTTATTCACTCAAACACTTGCTCCTCTGAAATTGTTGACCTTTTGCAAGAGGCAGTGACTGACAAAAAATGTTTCTTACTTTCATCTGCTTGTCTCCATTAGCAAAATTATTTATAATTGCAAGTGAATGTTGAAAACGAGATCCGCCAATTCCTGCATCCGCTATCAGCTGGCTCACTGCTTTGATGAGCTGTATGAGGAAGAGCAAACACAGGGTGCAATTAGCAAAGATAATAAAAGTTCCTGAATAGTTTTTAATCCCTATTTTGGTATGACTTGATGTACCAGGCTAGCAGAGATGCACTTTTATACCTGTCTTAAGAAGATAACATATACAAACCCAAGCACTGTGATTAATCTTTCCAATGTTTGTAATTGGTCACATTTTGCAGTGTAAATGCATTGTTACTGGATATTACATTTATGTTATTATATGATCAGATTCTGTTTAGTTCCTTCATCAGCTATGTTCTCACTGCTGTAAGCAATGCACATGAATCAAGAATAGCCATTGACGTGGCTATTTATCGGCTGTGCGGCTACATTGACAGCTGTTGGCTCTTGCTGGAAGAGAGCCTAGCAGCCCAAGAACAGCAGAGAATCCAACCCAATGTCTTCAGACTTGGCAGGAAAATCAAGCTGCCACAGAGAATTGCCTGTCTGAGGTCTCCAAAAGAATTGCTTTGCTACAATGCATAAAAATAATAATGATAAAACCCACTACACATCATCTGAATACTGATGATCTCACACTTCACTTACCTGTAGATGGGATCTGACTATTGATTTCTGCTTGTTAAATTCAAAGTTCTTTCTCATGAAAAAATAAAGAAGAGCAGATGCCTCTGTCTGAGTTGAACGTGACCTATGGTTACAACACTTCAGGATTTCATAGCAGAGTGAACCACAGAGATCTGCTTGTCCTTGGAAGAATGCTGATGGGAACTATGGAAAAAAAAATGTGTGAATATGTTTAGCACTACTCTCGGGCCTTGGTACAGCTATTCTCAGTCAATACCTTTTTCTGTTGAGTTTTCAGTAAAAAAAACTCCCACCCATATCCATTCACACCAGGGTTTAGTGAAAAAATTAGCCACTGGCTAAACATAATCCCATGTGCAAATTAAGTAAAAACTGCACACAGGTTTTCATACAAATGCTGTATGCAATGCAACAACCAAAGTGGCCTCCAGGAAGCCCAGACAGCAGCTGGCACACAGCAAGCATAAAAGCAGAGCAGCCTGTCTGCAAGGAATGCAGAACAGCTAACCAGGAAAAGCATCTGTGGCGTTCTGCACTACTATAAAAGCTGTTCAGGAGGAAGAAAATACTTTGAGCAGC
This sequence comes from Pterocles gutturalis, assembly GCF_000699245.1. Taxonomy (NCBI): domain Eukaryota; kingdom Metazoa; phylum Chordata; class Aves; order Pterocliformes; family Pteroclidae; genus Pterocles; species Pterocles gutturalis. Next base: position 117,104 of record NW_010127928.1, on the reverse strand, counting down.
AAAGTCAGCAAACTTACAGTGGTCAAGAGTTTGAACAGCAGGAGACAACAGAGAGTGAAGGATGGGTCTCCAAACCGTATCTACCACTTATCAGCAGGGGAATGTAACAGAAGACAGACCGAGGAGAGGTGGAAGACGTACATATTGGATACAGATCTCAAGTACCACTCGAGTGGTTCTGCTGCAGGAACCATGACTGATCCCTGTTCCCAAAGAACTATGAAGACAGAATTCAATCACCAGAGCTACAGCATGAATGAAAAGGGGGATCCTGGATATTTGTCCTCCCCATTGCACATTTCTTCCATTTACGACCGGTGTGCAATTTAAAGCTCTCTGTGGATGGTTTAGTTTATATTTCCCCCATGTCCTCAAGCTACGCTACCAGGAGAAGCACGATTTCCTCCTCCTTTCCCCTGAGATAACAACCAGAAGGAGGCCCCACAGTTTAAACTGATCTACACTGCTGTGTTTCACAGAAACATCTGGGAGATCAGGCCAGCCTTGCTTATTCTCACCTCCCCATAGCAATTGTTATCTGTGTGCTACATTCTGGTTAAGAGGATCTCATCTAAGTCTACGACTTGGAAATGGTGCAGCCTTTGCAGTTGACCCAAAGTGTCTAATTACCCATGATCGTTTACACACGTACAATGCAAACAAATAAACAGTTTGACACATAAGCATGTTTTTGTCCACAAACTCTTCTATGTTGAAAACAGGGTATTTGTAAAACCGTATGAGTTTGGATGAACTTTCGTGAAGTGTATGGAATACTCTCCCACTAGCTTCTCTGAGGACAGCTGTAGTCATTCACTGCTGGATTCTACAACCCAGGTATCTGCCATGAAGACCATGGACCTCTAGGGTTTCAAGCTTTCTTCCACGGGTGGTAAAAGCATGAAAGCCAATGACATAGCCAGATATCACAGACCTGGACATTACTTACCTATTTACTTTACAAATTGCACTTTCTTAGGGAATTTTTCATTTTCCAAAACAGAACAATTTTTTTCAGATATTGTGAACTTCTCACATTTAATCAGCAATAAATCAGAAGATCTTTTTCAGGAATGAGCATTAACACAGTGAAGTTCAGAACTCTTCAAACTGCCCAACTGTCCTCAAGCTGCCCTTGCTGTAACATATCAATAGGTCAGACTAACAGAATAAAACCACAGTTACCTTGCCTACAAACAGCCGCAGGGCAGCAAAGACGTGCTTGAGAGCTGCTGCTGACTGGTTGATTTGCAAAAAGAGCATGTGTGTGTCAAAGACTTTCTTCAACAATGCATTCTGGCAATCAGATTGCTGGAGCTGCCTCTGAAAATTCACAGACAAGACCGGACATTCTGGTTATGAAAGTGAATAAACAGAAGAAGGATCTGCTGGACTTCACATTGGATTGTCCCTAGGGAGATGCTTTTTTCAACGTAAAATCTCTGTAGATGAGGCATTCCCAGCTTGCTGCAGACTCTTTTTACTTGCAGATTTCAAGGACAACACTTTCCTATGCTTGTATTTCTACTTGTGAACGGCATACACCACATTTGAGGGCTAGGGAGCCAGAAATGAAACACTACATCTAAAAGTAGCTGCCTGCTGTATTGTAGCTGTAAGGCCTTCAGCAAGTCATCTGGACCAATATTTGTAGAGCAATTTTTGAAGAGGCAGAGGACCCACCCGCTGATTTGAAGAGATACAGATGATAAACAGTTTGGAAATCTTTTGTTTACAATCTCTGCAATCTAGTGGGATAAGCATGATTCAGATAAGGTGACGCATTAGAAGACGGACGACACTTCCATGCAGAGCAGGGCTGTACATAGCCTTGGATATGTAGGATGTTCCTCTTCCACATCCTTCTCTTCAGTTTGGGTACTATGAGTCTATTCCTTCATAAATTACCTTCACTGAGGACTGGCATAGCTTATTTCCCTATCTTGCTGTCTCAGGCACTTCAAGTTTTCAGTGTGCTTGCTCCCTCAGGCCTTCCTTCCACCACATATCCCACGTGGCACCAGTTCAAGCAGAAAATGAAACTCTAAAACATACCTGGTGATTCAGAGTGTAAAGACACAGCAGGTCAAGGATTGTGAGGGAAACTTCTGTAGCAATGTTTGCCTCTGTGTCTACATACTGTACAATGTCTGTTTCATTGGAGCTGCCTGTAACATATAAAAAGTGAGATGACAATCTTGCGAGTGTGGTTAAAGATGATGTAATTCTGTAATCTGGTCATGAAGTCTCAGCACAGTAGAGATGGGATCCTAACTCTACATTTAATTGAAGGGGTATTTTGAAGAAAACTGCTCACAGGAGATGAAAGGGGAGGGAATTTGAGTCCACTTTTACCAGCTGCACCACTGATGTGAGTATATTATTTTATTGTTTGTGTTCATCCTCAAAGGAGGAGAGAAACTAATTGCAAAGTGTGATAGATTAACTCAATCTCATCACTTAAAGAACCTTCTGTCATGAAAAGGTCACTTTTATTGCTAGATCTAGTAAATGTAATATTTCAGCCAGTGTACATCTGCTTGTACAGCAAGGTACATAACCACAGATGCAAGAGACACTGGGAAGGGGGCAATAACTTGTCATCAAGGCAATTTACATATGTCAGGTTATTGTAATTAATTTTGTTTCTAAATGAACTTTGACCAAATTTAAGCTCAGATTTCTTAAAAAAGGCAGAGTCAGCGGCTCTATTTATGCTTCAGTTCTTCTCTTCAGGCTATCTTGCACTGAGACTCATGAAAACAGATATAATTCTATAGAGCGTGATCCAAAACCCATAGAATTCCACAGGGAAGGAAGTAATTTTTTGTACTTACTTGCAGTGCTGCTGTCTATCATCTGCAAGAGTTTGGGGTTAGAAAGTGCATTTTTGCCACGAATTATTGGCAATGTTTGAGATCTGTGATGCTTGTGGCCATCATGACTAGAAGTAGAATGCATCCTGAAATTGAAAGGAACCATTTAAAAACAGAAACAAAGAATAAACTGTTATGCGTACACAGGATTTTTCCACATCAGTTAGAATTTTCTGCAGTACTTCTCAAAGGTTAAGTTAAACAAACTGATGCAAAACTTTTCAGAGAAACAAAGATGAAGAAAGTCATTGAGGTGGACAAAACAAACAGATGTGCTCTGATTTCTTGAGATCACAGGAGACAAAACACTCATTGAGCACTGAAAAAACCCACCAGCTTAAATAGCTGGCTGATGTTTAGAAGAGTTCCTTCAGGTGAAGAGAAACCGAGATGAGTTCTGTTAACTCAGAATACAAGAGAAATGTAACCTGCTCATGAAAAGACTAGCACAGCTTCTATGAGGGGAAAAAAAATTATGATGAACTGACAATGACAGTAAAAATACGCATGTGCATATGTATGCGTTCTTTTAACCCTCTTTGATGGTGACAAACACATCATTAATTTATAATGAGAAGCTCAGAACTAAGATACCAATGTTTATCATATTTTTGAAAGGATTTGTAACTTGTAACCACTATAGAATTCAGCAAGATTTAACATCTTTCAAAATTCATGTCACTTATTAAAATATACTTTTATTTAATTTATTTTAAAAATGTAGCTTCCTAAATTTTCAGAATTTAAAAATAGAATTCAGATTTAAAAAAAGAAAAAGTTCCCAGCACAGGTATGGACTTTTGCCAATCAATGTGATAAAGCCTTCCATTAACGGTCACAGTGGAAGGATGTGGGTGGACATCCTGGCAAAAAAAATGGATTTGGACCATGTGCAAATTTGATCTCAAGGGGTTTTTTTGTGTGGGTTTTTTTTTTGGCGGGAGGACCAGAGGTGGAAAGTCTGGTTTCATACTAACATTTCATCAAAATTAAAATACAAATGTAAGTGCAAGTTTGAGCTGATCACCAGCAATGCTTCAACTCTCAACTCATCCTCAAGAATGCTCTGTATTACAACAGGCCAAACAAATAGCCATTTGGACAAAAAATGCTGATCTGTGAGAAGGTAAAGTGTGAAGGCTCTGGAGACAGCAGAAACATGACTTTATTTTCTGGATTGCTACCATGTTGTTTCATTGGCAAACGCACAACAAAACAAGAGTCTCCTAACGGCTGCTGGCCAGTTCCAGCTGGAGTAATAAGATCAGTGCTGCTTCCTGAAAACTGCTCAGCAGAGGAACAAAGCAAGGAGTATGGCAGAGAAAGCATCTTTTTCCCCCCCTTGTTTCACTCCAAGATACATGCTTAATGGTGAGCATATTCTAGCTATATATAAACAAGAAAAGTCAACAATCCAAGCTCATGAGGAAGAGGCACTTTCTCACCATGCTCTTAGATACGATCACAAGGTACAGAGAGTCAAAAGTTTGTTTTCTCTCTAGAGATATGATCTCATCTAGAGATGTTCTAAAACATCACTAACATGAAAAAGACCCCGCTTTCCCCTAAAAAGATCAAAAAAGTTATTAAAGATGTGCTGCACCTGCAGTTTCTTACCATGCAGTCCATGAAAATGATTAAATCTTGCAATGCTTAGACTAGGAAGATGGAGGAAAAAAAGACTAGGAAAGCCAGATCCTCCAACTGGCAACACAGACATAACAGTACAGGAGCATGCTACTTAGTAAGAAGTAATGGGTGTCAAGGAAACCTGCTCTTTCCTCCGCAACTCTGGGTTATTGTGGAGAAGCGAATCCCCCGATACTGTAAGTGCATCCACAGGTATTTACCCCTAAAGCAGCAAGATTCCATGAAAGCATAAGGCTGCAGACCTATGAATTCCTTCAGGCTGGGGAAAACTGTGGATCATCTTTCAGATAGGGATCTGAGCCGAAAACAACAGCTACTCTCTCTGCAATACTTAACATTAACAGTAACTAAGGATTCTTCTGAACATAACATTTTAAAAAACAGTTTATAAATCAAGTTGACATTAAAGGGACTCAAGTCTTTTACAGTTTTTGGCTTTGGAGGCTCTGAAATGTGTTACATGTGTCGACCTCTTTTCAGTCAACACTGTGACAGCGTAGGAAGGCTGAAGGATGACAACAAAGATTGTGGTTTTACAGGAGTTAATAATAAAATGTGTCATTACCATTGCGAGAGCAGACCTGATGCCTGGCCAGAGGAGCTTGAACCTTTCAGGGTTCCATTATTCTGGGTGGCCTGAACAAACTTAAAAGCAGCAGCAATTTTCCTGTTAATAGAAAATAACTGTTAATCTCCTATGGAATGTGACATTGATTTTGCCGTGCCTCTGAGGAATAAATACCAGCCTGACAAAATCTGCCATGGAGCATGAACTGCTTCATCTGGTGACCTTTCGTTTTTCCACAGTATGACATATAGACAAGTTCACAGTGGTAACATTAAATTAAAAATGAAACATCAACAGAGACAAAGTGTGCATTCACATTTCACAGCTGGAACACAATCTCATGGTTTTTCAGAGAGTGGGGAGAGACACAAGATTTTTTTTTTATTGCTGTGGAACATTCATCTATGTTCATTAAAACTATCCTTTCCATTATATCGATGGAAAATACAGCATTCAAGTTCCTTTGTTTGGCATATGCACAAAAATATGGTTGAGAATGGCCCAGTCTTGTGGGTTAAAAATGCAGTAGTGGTTATCATATCATCACACGCAATTCATCTTTTACACCAAGTGTGTACTCAGATGTCCAGAACATCACAATAACATTGCATAAAGAAAAAATGAAGCATACATTGGCTTCAGTATGTCAGACTGATGCTTTCAGGATAAAACTGACAGATACACTGTTAACCTTATTTAAACCTAGTGTAATGCAGTAATGTTTCAATACTGTAACATACAGTCCATAACTAGAAAATTACCTTACAATATTGCGTTTTCCGAGATATCTGAAATTTTGCAGACAAACCCTGAAAGATAAAATAACACATTTTATGTCTATTAATGGATGACTAATTGTGAAAAAAATGCCTAATCTTAGCACTTCAAAGAGACCTGTGGCATATGCACCTCCTAGTAAGCAAATAGAGTAGAATGCAGCAGTTCCCAGCCTAGGGACGTACAAGATGTGGCACCACTTTCCACGCCCTTGTTCCCTTTCTCCATGGTTGAAGATCCCTGATTGGTGAGGAGGGAAACTCAAAGGCAAAGACTTGGCTGCAAAAGCATTGCTTCTTCACCAGCTGAAGTTGAATAACTCACATTTCACTTAGGTCACGGTGAAGAAATTCTGAAAACAGCTGCCTGCATGGATTCTGCAGTCATGCATAGATTGCATTGAGAAAATCACCTCAGAGATGTGAAAAACAGATAATCCTACAGGACATGGCTTTTCTTATGGTTTGGCAGTTTTGGGGAGCTAAATACTTTTCTCAAGGGAAGAACAGAATCTCAACACCAAGTGGGGAAACTACTATGAAAATCTCTTTTAGGAGGAAAACCAAAAGCATTATGCTCCCTGTTCATGGAAATGACCAATATATTGGAGGATATGGATTTTGTTAGTAATGTTTCATTATGACTTTGGAAGCTTATGGCAAAATAGTCTGAGACACGAGAGCTATCTCAGCTTATTCTACTAGGTGGACAAACCCAAACAGAAATCACTTGCAGCAGTCACTTTAGAACATCATCGTTTAACATAAAATCAACAAACCACAAAATGAACTTACTCTAAAATGCTGAAAAAGTCTGTTATTTCTGCGAATGGTGCTCGCAACCAGTAGGAAATCAGTGCATCTAAAGGGAGATATTGAAATATATTGGGTATCTGTTACAGGGAATTAAACTTGACTCAAAGCCTGTAAAATACTCTGAAAATTATTCTAATTTAATGTTTGTTTGAATTCAGCATTCACAATATTTTACAACAACATAAATTAGGTAGTGAGTGTACATTTTCCTACCTTCTGAAATGGTTTTCATAATGTGAAGGAAACACATAAGAAGGCTTCTAGTTTCAGCTTGATCCAACTTGTCGAAACGAAGAGTCGACCCAATCAAAGACAAAGGTCTCATGATCTGTTGAATTGACAGCAAAGGGCCTTGTTAAGCATAGTGATAGGTTTCCACCTCTAGTAACCGTTTTCAACATTTGCACATGTACCTTTTCACACGTGTCAGTTCTCTCACTGTTTTTTTCATTGGTACTTGGGTTAGATTCAAGACTTGCTAAGGAAGCTCTGGAGTCAGCATGGTTTGCTGCAGAGATAGCTATTGATGAAAAGGCTGTAAATGAAAGTCATAGCAAACATGCTAAACTAAAACATTTATGGATACAAAAACTAACAAGAAAAATGGAAAACTTAGAATGTGTCACATGCTGGATTGACACCAGTGCTTTGAACTTCCAATATCAAAGCTATTGATGGGTATGTTTAGTACTGAAAACATGCAACAAGTTGAAGTAAAATGACTCAGTTTGTGGTTATTCATGGCATTAAAATGGCCTGTTGCATTCCACAAGGCCTGACCCTAAAGCCACAAAAATCAGTGGAAAGATGCCCATGCACTTCCCTGAATTTTGAAATGGGGTTTGAAGAAGTGAACAAAATTGTACCCTTTTATTAAGCCTGGAAAAACTAAGAATACTTGCCTCCAAGAGACTTCAGTTTTCAGGAGAAACCTCGGAACTAGTCTTACATAGTCAGGCAGAGGCTACAAGAACGAACTCAGGCACAAGGATTTGTGAGAGCCTGAATACGGGCATCATTCCAAAGCAGGAGAGTAAGTGAAGCAGTGGAAGAGAGCAGCTTCACAAGAGAAATAAAAATCAATCCAAAAAACACCCAAAGGGAAGAGAAACATTGCATACCATGTTTCCCTGAATATTGTATAAAATGGATTAATGACATCCCCCATGAATACTAAGCAGAAAGCACGATGGATTGACAAACACAAAAATCTACCTATGTGCATGTTCAATCTGTCATTTATACCTGCTATAGAGTTCAGAACATCTTTGGAAAATGATGTGTCCACAGAGTTTGCATGTTTCATTGCTGTCTGGCTCTGAAATCCTCCACCTGTGCTCAAGTCATCCCTAGATCCCTGGATTTTGAAAGAAACAGAACAAACTCCAGTAAATTATATCACCCAAACCTTTCATAACGACAGCACACTCGATAGGCTTTTCTTATACACTGACCTTGAAAACCTACTTTCAGTTGTTTAGACATGACAGCCTTAAAAGATCAAGGCTTGCCATAATACACCAAACAGTTACCTGCAATATGAAACCCTCCCATAATTGAAGCTCTAAAGGACAGATCAAGTCTGTGTTTGCTTCTTAAACACCAGCACAGCATTGGGAAAGGAGCACTAACTGCTGTTAGCAACAGTCAGATGAAACAACCTTGTTTGCTCGAAGGACTGAAAGTCACAACACCCCTGGAGAAATTTGTTTCTAGTTTTAAAGCAGGGCTATGATCATAACACATCTAATCTTTTAAGAAATAAACAAACATGTTCCTCCGCATGCACAGTTTATACGGACATTTTCTGTGGTGGTAAAGTTGTTTTAATGTTTCTGTATCACTTCCCTCCTTCAGCTACTTGTATGCACTCCCTCTGCCTCCTAGTTCATGGTTCCCGTGTTGTACCAGTGAAACTGCTTGTGGCTTCATGATGTAACCTTGCAAAGAATCTGTGGGTGATGGGGGTTTTTCTTCACAGGAATGTCTCCCAGCCACTTGCCAAGGGACCTGCCTGAGGACAGGGTCCTCAGCCCCCAGCCTGCGGCTCCAGGGCAGAGACGTACTGGATGGACAGGCTGGGGCTGCAAACCCCTGACTTTGAGGTTCCAGCCCTGGCACAGCTAGTGTCCTCTTGGGTCTGTTCCAGACCCACAGTCTGTACGCTGCCAGCACAGACTCCCGAGGCCCTGCAGGGGCTCTGCAAACCGAGACCTTCCCAATTAAACATTGCGGGTGCAAACACATCAGCATTTTCAGAATTGCATTTCGTTAGCTAATTTGTGACCAGCATACACTTGGAACTAATCCTACCAGATTGAGTGGATCAGACCTCAGTTTGATCGTCTCAGTGTTCTGAAAAATCACACAAATTACCTGATTGGAAGTATTGATGTTGAAAAGGAACATATCCTTCATGTAAATCCTTGGCATGTTGTCCAAAAGCATTCCATAGAGCGGCATGTACAGGTTTGCTATTTGCGCCTGTTTTGCCTAAAAAATAAAAGTGAAAAACTAATTAACATATACTAGTGGCTAAAGAAGTTTCATATATGTTTAGCTACCGTATGAACAAGCAAATGCAAGAGAATAAACAAATAGTTTCTTTACCGGCTCTGTGTATCGATCATCAAATGAATGCTTCGCCATTAAGTTTTTAAGCACAGCCAAAGCTAAGTGCCTAATGTCCTGGTCTTCTTGCAAGGCAAAACCAACCTCCCGCAGCAGGACTCCAATTAGAAAATGTTTACGGCAAAATTCATTGGTCAATGTGTACTCCGGAATATCTTGGAACAGAACAGACAAGAATGCTCAAATTAATACATAGGTTACATAACCTCCCCATTTTCCAAATTTTCAATAACTTTTATTAATTTAATCCACTGTAAGACCTTAATTTCCTGATCTGACTGCCCCATTCTGCTCCCTTACTTGCTAGAATGAATTAATCTAATATTATTTATTGAAATCATGCAGTTTATACAATTTAATAATAAAAGACATTTTATATAAACTTTCCCATATGAGAATCTCAAATGTTTTCCACATAAGACTATTCACTTCTTTGAGGCACAGAGTCCAATTTTTGTTCCCATATTTCTAGCTAGAAGAGTTCTAAAACACAGAGATCCAGACTCACTCCACTTCTGAAAATGGTAAATAATTTTTGCCTAAATTTGCCACAATTCAGTGGCAGTGGTCAAAGTAAATCTTAAAGCTCTTGATGTACAATTCTGCTTATTTCTTATGCAGTCATTTTGTTCATACCTGATGTTCGATATTCCTGTGTTGATTCTGAAGGCGTCACAGGGTCTTCATTTTTCATAAATATAAAACAAAAATAGGCAAAAAATCATGCTTTTTTTTACTTATTAAATGTAAAAATATATATTTGATCTGTATCTTTTTTTTTTTTTTTAATTTGACTTGAATGAAATAGCTTCTTCTGTTAAAGAAAGCTGTAAGTGTCAGAACTGCACTCACTTTTTGGTGCTGAAAACTGAAGCAAAAAGGAGAAAAGGACCCATAGTTTGAGAGATGCTGCATAGAGAGATGGTTTTGCCTTCCACTGGAAGATATCTTCCACTCTCAGCAACTTAAAGGACCACATCCCAAGTGGACTCCCCAGAGTCCGTGGACAACTGTCAGAACTGGGAACTGTGCCCAAGGCTGAAACCCCAGAGCTATTGAAACCACGAGGAAAAGCGCCCAGTACTGGGCACTGGCCACCAAGTGAGGTTTGGAGCAACAGATTTCCATGCACGAGATGGAACACATGGCGGCTGCTGGCTTTGGGGCATGGGCAGGGTGGATTCACTCCTGTGGCAGAGCATAGGGAAAACTTGCTCATGCTTCTCTGTAAAACGTGGGTTACGTACAGTAACCCCTGCCTCGAGAAGCAGCTCAGGAGGTATTACGCACAGATTGGGCCTTTCTCATTTTTACCTGTTTAGTGCAGATAAAACACTGCAGTGTGTGGTGACCAGGTAAAGTTCAGGCTTGTCAGAGGCCAAAAAAAGTAAATGCCCTTGGGGGAAAAGGGCTATTGCATGTCCAGTACAGATCTTCCCCACAAAGGAGGGGCTGTAACGTGGACCAGTCATACCCCAACAGCAGCAGGAAAGCCACATAGTAGAGTTTCACAACGCCCTCATCACTGCCTCAGCTCTTCCCCCTTCTTGCTGTACCCCTTCCCTCGCCCACCACCTCCCAAGGTTACTGCAGCTCTAGTAATTAGTCCTCACTAATAGTCCAGTTCATTCACCTCCAAACTTCCAGTGAGAGTCACCTGCCGCCAGCTAACTGGACTGTCAGAGGTTGCATTTATTTACAGGCATATCAAAATGATGTTATTTTTATCACACTGCTTAAGTACCACACCTAGAAAGCCATTCGGGGCTTCTGTGCCTGATGTGAAGACATGATACTTCAGAGAGCTAACTGTTATCTGCTCTTTGAACCTCTCTATAATTCGCTGTTGTACAGAAACCTTTTTGGGGTGGCACCTTACCAGGAATGTTTGAAGACCGTATGGGCAGGCACAGAGGGATAAAGTGCTCATGGTGACAGACTTCTTGAAGAAAGTCAAATTTGAACTGATGCAAAGTCTGAAAATCACAATAGGCAATGGCTCATATCACATTAAAACAGGGAAAATGGTAAGACAGAGCTGCGCTACTATTTATCTCTACCTCAAAATTCATACTCACACCCAACAATGAAAACTTAAGGCTTGTTATGCGAAGCTGCACAAATAATAAACATTTTGGTTTTGTCTCCATTATAAAACTTGTCACAGTCAAACAAGCTTTTTGGATTCCTCAACTATGTTTTAATTGAAGATGGATTGATAAATGTAAGCTTGATCCAAGCTAAATATTTAAGGTGTATTTATAGCTACACTGGGTCTTTTGATGGTATACACTATAGCATATAATTATAGTGAAGTATCTTCTCCAGTCCACATAAATTTGTGACTGTCATAATTATTATGCCTTTCTTCTCTTTCTTCCTGCCTCCGCCCCCCGCACCCCCTCCCCTTTTTTTTTTTTTGGTCAACCAAATACTAAGTTTCACAGGCCAGATCCAAAACTTATTGAGTGGTAAAAACCTGCTCTATTGATGCCAGTGAGTTCCAGCTCAGAGGGATTTGGGTATCATATAATTTTGGTATTGTGTCCTTAGTATCTGTGCTTAACCCACGACATTCTCTCCCTCCCAAGAATCCATCCATGATCTTTTGTGGAGCCTTGCAACTACCTCAAGAATTTATAATTCCCACTATAATAACGTGCCACTGAGATATAAAGATAATACACTGTTCTCAGTGGCAGAAAGCAGTCATTCAGGACTATCAATATGACACTGCATCGATCTAGGTCAAACACTTGCCCTAGCATTAGAAAGTACCTGTGTTTAAGTCTGTCAGTCCCTAAAATTAAATTGTAGCATTTCTGCTGCCACTGTCAGGCTGGGATACCTGGAACAGGCACTTTTCAGAGTCTACTGAGTGGTGGATGGTGGGGAATTTTTCCCTGGAATGTTTTATTGCACTGTACTGGGTCTAATGGCAAACAAAGTAATGAAGCCCCTGAAATGTGTTTCCCAAGAGGAACGGTGACATTTTGAGGGAACACAACAATGAACTGAATTCTAATGAGGTATTTCAACTTTTGAATAAATATTTCTCAAAGCAATGTTTAAACGTCAAAATATGGAATACTGTGAGGGGTATTTTGGTGGAACAGAAATCATGGTGCTTCATTCAAAATTACAGTAACTTCAAACTGCAATGTTATAGACTGATAGACCCACAAACTATTTATTCAAGCAGCAATATACACTGTTAAATTTTCTGAAGAGAGAGGTCAGATTGCAGTATTATCTTTTTGATACATAAACAATCCAGTTAAGCAGCAAAAGAGACACAGGAAGAAATCTTGCAGCATGTTTAAACAACCAACTCTTGCTTAGGCATCTGACAGAAAACGAAAATAATGCAAGGCCTCTCTCTCCTTGAGGTCAGAAACCTCTGATTTTATTTTGTGTCTATTGTTTTCAAGTTCCACAAAGCCTGTTCCACTGGTACATCTGTGTCAGCCTCACAGTGATTCCGCTTCCGTGCATCCTGGCAGACAGCTCTGGAGGGATGCTGGGTAGCTGGCAACGCACGTGTGATTACTGCCAAGGAGGTGCTAAACTCTGCTCTGCACACTGACTGATCTCTGGCTTTTCCACTGGCTATTAATTAGCTTTTTTAATTAAACAGCTGCTTCTGTGGTTGAATGTATTTAGGGAAGTTTGAAATGTGGAAACTATTTTCAGATTATAATATTAGAGAATTACAGCCATCAAGCTACAACATTAATAACAAGAGACTCCATTCTACATTTGTTCCACAGATTAGCTGAAAGACCAGAGAGAAGCAAGAGGCTGACTTTAGTAAAAAGCAAAATAAACCTGGAGCAATCTCACTCATTGCCTACAAATGCTCAGATCACCACTAAAGAATTACAAAAGTTAATGGGCAAAATTTTTGTAAGCTTTTTTGGGAAAGATGAGTCATTCAAAGTGTATATCTTGAATACATTCTGTTATCTACCATCTTATATGCTCCGGTACGACAGCTCAGAAACCCAGTCATAGAAGAGAAAAAGCCTGTGACTCACCCTGATGGATGAAGAGTAAAGGAGTCAAGCTGAATAATTCGGGGACCTCTTCCAGTTTGAAATTTATTGTTCAAATTGTATCACTGACTATTATAGGTATTATAGAAGAAATTCAGGCTGCAGAGAATTTTAATCACAGCAAGCACAAACTAATTTGGAGCAGATTTGCTTTCTTGCATCATCAATGAGGTAAAAGCACACCATTCATCCAAAGTAACGGAGATGTTACATTCTCACTCGAGTTTACACAATGGTAACTTGTTCATATGCTTTTACTTTAATCTTCTCAAATAAAATTGCTGTCAATTGCTGCTGATATTTATTGACCAACCCACAAGTGCACTGTCCAAAGAATCAAAGCTTCAATTCAAACAATTCCTTACTGGGCAGCTTTTTGCATGCTTTGATCTGAGCAGTCTTTGCAGTGTGCTCTCACAGAGCTCAGCGAGCAGTTGTTTGGATATGACTGCTTCCAGAAAAGGGGACAGATGGCTCAAACCCAAGAGGTTTTAACATATATTTACAGTAAATGTTTTCACTGACTTGAGTTCTGAGCACCGTGAAGCCATGAAATAGATCACAAATTGTTTCAATATGACAATATTCTGCTAGTCACTTTGGAAAAAAACCAAACAAATAAATCAAAACTATACCTTGCTATCTCCTGTTCCAAACATACTTATATAATTGTTGACCATCCTGAACACAAATCCACGATCCATAAATGTGAAACAGCGCTAAGAAAGGGAGAAAAAAGAATTACTACTTTATAGCCAAAAAAGCAGTACATGGCCTCACTTACCTGGCTGTTTGCCTCGCATCACCTATAAACCTGGATCATTTGTGCACGTGAAGGTAGTCTTATAGCAGGGCAAGGAAAAACAGGGAGCTGGTGAATCTGGCTCGATTTTTAAATTTAATTTCAGTAATAATAAATTGATCAAACTTCTCATTTTCACTGTGTCTACAGTCTAAAACAACTATCACAGGGTACAGGGCACTAGGAGAGTTTATCTAATTAAAGTCATTCATGTAGTGCAACACTCAGTCACTAGAGGTAGCACGTGATGAGAGCTGAACATCTCCTCTGGTGACAAAGCAATGACTCTTGAGGAATCAATCCAGCCACAATACACGCTGTCTATGAGCTACATTATCTCTCTGGGAGCAAATATACCACTGCATTACTTTACGATGGGAACACTGCTCTCGCTGATTGATGGGGCTAAATAGCCAGAAGGTGTAAAGATTTTTGAGGGCCTTGGTGCTACAGTTACTGATATTTTTTCCTTGCAGAGTCAGCCTACCAGATAGGGAATGCAATCTTGAATTCCCCCTTTCTCTGGTGTTCCCGAACTCTGCAAAACCAGTGAAGCCCCAAGCATTCACACAGCATTCAAACAAGGCTGCTGCAATCCCAGCCTGGAGAAAGCCATATCATCTCTGACCTATGTAATTCTTTCTGGCAGAGTAGATTCGAAAAGAAATTAAAACACAGCCATATGCCGTATCATATAACACAACATTACTGTCCTCCTGGTTTAGCCAAGTTATACACAAAAATCATACGCGAATCTGCAACACCTCCACAGGTGACACACCACACAACCACTGACTAACCCCCTCCAGCTATGCTCCTGCCTCAAACCAGCATCATCTGCCTAATGATGCAGCACTATGAATAGATACAGCTTAACGTCAGCATGCCAACAGCAACCAGGGCTTCCGTACGGTATCAACAACAGAAGACAACACAGTGCAATGAAAAGCAAGTTTATGATTTATTCCACATATGTACAAAAGGAGAAAAATCCACCTTCAGTTTGTGGTTGTTTTCCTTATAACCTCACAGGAACATATTGCTGCTGGGATGCTGCTCTCTCCTAATGTTGTTCTTCAAATTTGTCATAAAAGGTTTGAGCCCGAGTTTCAGCGTGCACTACATACAATGTTCTGTACATCACTAATGTGCATCATTCCATTAATAGAAAGGTATGTGTGTGTGTGTGTTCAGTTTAAATCTAGATTAGGTATCTGGCCACACAACTTATTAAATGTCAATTTTCTTATGCTCCACAGCTAATTCAATGCTGGGAAAATGAAAATTATTGAGAAATGTTAGGACAAAACCATAAAATGCAACCCTTTTTAGTGACTTTTCCACCCACAGTCATTCAGCACTACAGTATTTGAAGAAAAAATACCAGGTCAACTGTAACTACGGTTTCATTCCTTGCCAAACATTTTATCCATTTGAATGTCATGTAAAAATCTGCAAAATTTGAAAACTTAGGCTCTTTCAGAGAATAGATATAAACAAATCAAAATTGCTTTAAAGCAGACTTAGATAAAGCTTTTGCATTCTCAAAGACCCAAGGGCATAGAAAGAACAAATCATAGTTTAACATTAAACTTGGAAATTGAGCCATTATTCACTCAGAATCGTTTTTGTTCCCTTTGACTAGACTAGAATAGTCTCAAGCTCACATTAAGTATGGGGAGATAAGTGCATATGCTGCAGTGACAGAACATCTCACCTTGAGAAACTTGGCAGTGCTGTAGTTTGCATTCCTGGTTTCTTCAAGGGCATCTTTGTACTTCCAAAATATGTGGTCTGCTAAGACCATCACAAGTGTATCCAGCTCACTGTGAAATGATTCTGGAAACCTCCGAGTACGAGAAACCTAAGCAGGGAATAGATCATCACTTGAGAGTGTACGATGTTGCACATTACACCTGAGAATACATTCAGGCCAAGAATAAAGACAACAAAACACAGGTCCTTCAACATAGAAGAAAAATATCCCTAGCGTTCTATGGATCTATTCTGAGCATAAACCCCAGAAGGAAGAATCTGGTCCACAGGAAAGTGGGCAGTCTTATCCTCAGATTCCAGCACAAGCATACTAAGAGCATCTTTCATAATCAGGCAGAAAAGAGGTCAAAGCACTGATTTCCAGCTAGGTAAGGTTTGCTCAAAGCAAAGCAGAGTTTCTAGATCATTTATTTGCTGTCTGGCATAGTCATCTGTCAGGTAACCATCAGAAATGAGAGAATTCTCACTGCTTTCTAAACTACCCATTACAGAGCTGATGCAACTGTATCTTTGGCCCACCAGTTCTGTACAAGCAAGAATAGGTTTGAGCCTAGCAGGTAATATAATGCTTTTGTGGATGAAAACAATGTTTTACAAAGTATAACAGAATTTCTTTTTTTGACTTGTCAAGAAAAGTCCAAGTATGTGCATTTCCCAGGATTCCACATTTTATGTTGTCCCTAAGAGACTGATTGCCTACTTAATTGAGATCACGTACATACTCACCTTTGTTTTGTTTTTATCAACCAAGTGCTGTGCCATTGATTTTAAGGTAACTGCAAAGAAGAACCAAGAATGCTGTTCAAAAGAAGGAAAAAAGAGATAGGAAAAATTATTATCTGATAAATACTTTACGATGCATTACCCTTCCTTATAGATGGATTGCATTTCTCAGTAATACACAATGATAAACTCCATGTGAGAAACAAATTAAAGACCTTAAGTGCCATATATTTGAGTAATATTGGATCATCTCCCTAAGAGAGCTGAAGCCATCTCAAGCACTTTGTCACCGTGGCTCTGTGCAGTAAGGAGCCTGCAAACAGCACTTCTACAATCCTTCCACTCCTGCTGAGCACTGTCTTGTTTGTTTGCAGGTAACTGGCAGAAATGAATGATGCAGAGAACCTCACAGAACAGAAGCTGAGAACAAACTGCTTTGTTAGTTCCAGCAGATTGGTAATTTGGCCCAGAATAAGAAGGTACTTGTTTAAAGGATAAACAGAGTGGTTCTTTGAGTACTATTTTTAATAGCGAACAGGTAGAATACAGATTAATATTTGTATCTTCATGTATCTCAGGAGATATGTGAAACACACACACTTAAAAAGCTTCCAAATTGCAAAAAAAAAAAGCCACAGTAAACCCAACCACAAGTACTTTTGCATGGCCCAGGTTTCCCGCAGGCTAGGTTTTCTGCTTTTTTCGGCCTATTTTTGCTATTCCAGTGGCTCATCACAGTAAATAGAACTGGTTCACTCTAAACAGGTGAACATATTTTTGCCCCTCATAACTCCTGAGCTGGACTGGCTAGCTCTTATACCATCGCCAACAGGCTCAGTGATAGGGTTTGCACATGTATGAATTTCTTAGACTTGGTTTGATGTGAGAAAATTCAGGAAACCTCAATCATTCTCATTTTGGTTACTGTCAGTCAAAGGCAGCAGCTGAAATAATGTATAAATGTCCCACTTACAGATGAATTCTCCCTGCACCTTCCAAAATAAAAATGAAAAGAAAATATCCTAAAAGTAAATGCTCATATCATATTGTGTAAGAGTTAGGTTTCTGACTCTGACTGAGCTGTAACAGAAAGGAGGAATTTTATTACGCAAACCATGGCATTCTGAGAAACATGCTGAGAAACTGAAGCAAGTCTGGTAAATCTCTTCTGCTGAATTATGGCAGGATGTGATTTGTGCAAAGCTCATAGAGGGAAAGAAGAGAGGAGAAAGAGATGTGACAGATGAGTTTCAGGCAGAAAACCAGTAGCAAAACTACAAACGTGCTAATTCAAGCTATCATTCACCTTTAAAACCTGTTTCACTGTTACTTGGTCATTTAACTTCAGAAGACCAGTCATATTCTTGGCAAGCTCCTCATGAACAGTCCTTTCTTCAAATGATTTGGTCCTGAACACATACTGAAGAAGAAAGGAAAAATAAAAATTATCAAAATTACATTAAAGCAAACACAAAAAACTTTAGTAAGGGAAGATAAATTATTTACACACCACTAACAGCTGACAGTCTTTGCCACCAAAGTATCTTGACTGAACAATCCAGTAATGGTGCCACACTGCTCCCTTATGAAATCACAGTTTTAAACACAACTTCCTGTTGATTTCAGCTTAATGTGAACCAAGAGGAACTTCTGCTTAAAATCAGTGCTAGGATTTATTTTTTCAATAGGGCATAGAATCCTGACACCTCTGAACTGCCTTTCAAGCCATTTCACCTGGGAAAAAAAAGAATAAGCAAACAGAGGAAGGATGGAGGGTTTTTCACCCACCTAGTCAAGGCCACCTTTCACTTGCTCCCTTCTTCCAGTGGCAACAGCTAATCAGAGCTGGTAACAACTCTTCATCCTGAAAGGTGTAGATCACCCACTGGATCTGATAGAAGGGGAAAACTATACCCCTTTTAGAAATGAAGTCCTCAAGAGAGGAATTTATCTGCCAAGTTGCTCAGAACTCATAAATCTAGTACGAGTTTTATTCGATATTTTAAGCTAATAATTTGGTACAAGGATCCATTACTCCTCTAAAGCAAGAACTCTGCCAGTGTAATGGCTGGGATGAAAAATCTTTTCAATTCAACCAGGTAGGTAAAAGAAAAGAATATCTCTTGCAAATAACTCAGTAATATCCAGCGTTGTTTCCAGAGCAGATGCTATAAGCTTCTCCCTAAGCAGTTTGACACTTCTGGGTCCAGTTATTTAAGTCAGTGTAATTTTGGGTTATTACTGCATCTGACTCTCAGTTCTCAGCTCACTTATTCCCAAAACAGCATTTCTAAAGTAGATTTAAATTTTCTTACACATGGATAAAAGAGATTAACATTTATTGTCTTTTGACTGCTGCTGGAATGGGAAAACAGGCTAAATGGGCTTTTGGTGTGGCCTAATAATCACTTGTTATTTCAAAGATATTTTAGACACAATAGGTGTCTATTGCAAGTTTGAAAAGTTATTGAGTAGAAGAGGCATTAATATTAGTTTAATTAGCTACATTCAAATGTTACGTGGGTTGTTTTCTTTTGGAGCCTGAACAGTTCTGCTGGACCTCAGCAAAATTCCTCTGTGCCTAAATCAGAGTACTGCAGCTTCCGCCTCCTGTGCTTGCTCAAGAAGAATGACACTCCATGGAGTATTCCTGCTCTACAGGATGCCCTTAAAGCACAGAGAGGCGGTGTAATTTGTTCAAGGTGACACAAGAAACTTATGTCAGAGGAGGAAAATTGACTCAGCCTCTTCCAAAATCTTAGTTAGTTTCCTAACCAGAGTCAGCCAGCCTGCTAGTGGCAGAATGATGCAAATGCAGAGAAAGCTACAAACAAGTACAACCAAGAGTAAACAGGAAAACCAAAACCA
Organism: Pterocles gutturalis; assembly: GCF_000699245.1. Taxonomy (NCBI): domain Eukaryota; kingdom Metazoa; phylum Chordata; class Aves; order Pterocliformes; family Pteroclidae; genus Pterocles; species Pterocles gutturalis. Next base: position 97,563 of record NW_010127928.1, on the reverse strand, counting down.
AAAACCCCAACATAAAATTATTAATAGTATAAAAGCAATCATACCGTCACGTAAGAATTAATGCAGTTGTCTAGTTGTTCTTCATGACACCTAGCAACAATGTTAGTGAGAACCCTGCAAAATAAAAAAAGAAAAAAATAAATCGAGCTGTTTTGTGTCACAAGGCAGAGAAAGTCTATCTGATGCATCACATTGTTCTGTTAATATAACCTCATTTAAAACAGTCCATGAAGGATGTGATCCAGATGATGAACAGCGTGTGTAGAAACTGTCCTACTGGGAAAAAAGTCACTGCTTGGGCCCTCCACCTGCATGGATTGTGCTGTCATATTCGCATTTGTCTAACAAAATGCACCCAGTTTTAATGATTATAACTGTACTGACATTACAGCAAAAGAACACTATTAACTAACTAAAGCTTATACAGACCTTGGATGATCAGGAATAAGAAAAACTAGAGTATGTTAATGAAACGGAGAGGCAAGAGCCACGTTCTCTGGGAATGCTACTTGTTAGGTTCTGTCAGATCTTGGTAATTCTGTAAAGCTCTGATACTTTGCTTATGATGGCACTGTTAATCAAAGACAAACACAAGCCTAGGCTCAAGCCTAAGCATGCCCCTCTCCTGCACTGTTTGACCCAGCCCCAGCTCAAGTGCCCAAGCGCTCAGGAACAGCAGGCCGAGCACAGCACACTTGGTGCAACCGCAGACGCTCTGAGCTTCTGAGGATCATCTTGGTGATCAGCAACACGGAAGAAAATTTCCTGGGTCATGCCAGCACCCACTCTCATAACCTGAGCTTCTAATAACAGCAGAGATGACACTACTTGAGACCAAGTGTTTCAGCAAAGTTCTCTCTTCAATTTGTACCTGGGCCATCTTTGTTTGAGATCATCCTGTTACAGAAAACAAAAGTGTGAGCAAGGTGTCTTCTTCAACTGAACCATGAGATTTCCTCCTGACTATTGGGATTTCATTTTTTCAGGATACTTAATACAGAAAAGACTCTGCAACATTATAATCTTATTTTTATGTTAAAATAATGGGGAGGCAACAGTGCACGATCCTCAAATGTCAAAAATTACTGAACCACATCTCAAATTCAGGGGTGTGACTAAAGTGGATTAATAATATGCCTGACTGTGGTCCACATAAAAGTACACATACATTCATTTTGACTAGCTTGGTGATTTCACTGTTTTCTGCCAATTCTTATTATTGTATTCAAAAGCTTTGTAATTCTCATAAGTCGGTATTTTTCATGCATCTCTTTTCTTGCTGTTAGTAGGAGAAGTAAAACTTTTAACAAAACACAAAAGCTATGACAAAACTAGTTGTGCCCATTCCAATCCTTCAGCCTTTATTCTGATTTTAAATTGAAATGAATTCTGGCAAAGATGAGACAGAGAAATGATGACATGACTGGGCCCCCAGACAAGTAAATAACCATGAGAGAGTATGAAAGGAATAATGTTTTCTCCCCAACACATAAGCCAATCTATGCTCTCATTCTGTTGTTGTTGCTTTTCATATGTTCAACACGAGCCGCTTCAAGCTATTGAGAACAAAATACAATGTGGGTATATATAGGACACATCAATGACTGGCACAGACAGCAAACGTGCATATTCCCGTTGACATCAACTCTACCAGCACAAAAGCTACCACATGTTCAAGAAAAACACTGAGAACCCTTCTTTCCTTTTTTTTTGGCCGGGCGGGTATATAGTCAAAATGTAAAACATGAAAAAATTAACATCCTTCCATTTTTCCATCTCATCATTAAAACTATTTTTTAAGCAGCTGCTTCTTCTATAGCATCTTTTTTCCAGTCAGTTAACTGATATTGGAATTCTAGCTTGGGATGCAATTCTTCATTGTCTCTATCTAGCCTTAACATCAGCTCATTTGTTGGCCATAAAGGGTTGCTGACCCAAAGTCCCACTGCCTCTCTCCCTTTGAAAACACTATGCAGTGGTGAAATCATATGCTTACAAGGAAAGATTCTTCTAATCCTAGTGCCTAGGTGTGGTAAAAGAGGACTTTGCCCTGCAAGGTGCCATGATCCTTCAATAAAGGCTACTGAAGCTCTAGCTTTCCAAGGCTAAGCCAAGGAATTGTGCTTCCTTGCTTCTTTAAGTTTTCCTAATTAATCTTTCTTCAGGAACTAATTCTGGAGAAGTCTGTGGAAAAAAAAGAAAACATACTGACAGCAGATTAGTCTAACAGGGTTGCTGAGGACATTTGTCATTTTTTCCTACTAGTTGCATTGTAGTCCCCAAGTTTAGCTACTGGCAGAAATACAACAAACACACCACTATGGCCAAAAGAAAATGCAATGCAACTTTCTGCCCTCCTGCAGAGACCAATAATAATGACTCTAGTTTTTTTTTTTTTTTTTTTTTTCCTGCTGCCCTGATTAACAGCATCAATAAAGACAATTTCATTATGTGAGGGGTCAGAGACTCAGCAAATCATTCCAGCTGTTTGCCTGCTCACTGGAAAATGCTTCCATTGCTCTTCAGTTGTTGCTGATATACTCTAATTAAAAAATGCTCCAGAACAGCGTGACCTGGTTGGTTGACTCTGCATTGGATGCTGCAAGATGCTAACCTCTTCCTATGCTGGACTCTACATCCTCAGACTGAAACATAAACCAAAACTTATATTCAGCTTTGTTCAGAAGCACTTAGCTCCTTAAGAATGAAAGGTTTGCCTATGATTGCCTCAGGGTACAGAGACATCCACCACGGTCAGTGATTTCCTTGTTGGTATCAGAGTCAGCCCCATGATACCACGCTCTTACATACGTTATTTGCAGAGCTCTGTGCTAAGGGGGAAGCAGGCATTCTCACCTACTGAAGTCTGAATGTCATAGCCAGCCTTTTTAAGAGCAACTATAATTGGACTAAGGGCAAACCCATCGCACATCTACATAAGCACTCCAGAGTGAATTATTTTCCTTGCTCAGAAAATATTCAGATACCTGGTCACAGCTGTTGCAACTTCATCATCACTGCTTTGCACCAAAACCCAGAAGAGCTGATTCAGAACTACAGGAAGAAAATTCATAATTACATGGATCTTCTCAATCCTCAGCAAATTCTGCAACAAATGTAAGAAAGAAAATGAGATGTTTCCAATATGAGCAATGAAAGCTGATTATTTGCTTTCCTGCTTCCAGAGGCAAAATACAGTGCAGCCACTGGTGTAATAGGAGTAGGAAAACATGTCAACTAAGTAGAGGACCGGTTCTCCATGGAGTTTTTTTTTTTTTTAAATATGACCATGAACACAATTGTAGGCACTGTCCAAATTTCAGATTTCCAATATTTTGCTCTGCCCCGACTTAGGGAGTCATAGTTCAGTCATGGCCCTACATTTACCTGCTGCTCTTCTAATTTGCTTGTTATACTCCTCCACTCTCACAGTTTTTGACCTCTACTGAATACAGTCACATTTAATGCAGTTCTTGCTTATTCATTTAATCTCTGCAGAAAGGGTATGTTCTTTCTGAGTTCAGAACTTGACAGGCAACAAACACCCTCGATTCATACATGTCAAACACCCTAAGCAGCCCTTGGGACAGCATCCAGGTTTTTGCAGTGAAAGTACAAAGAGCCAAGTAGGAGGTAACCATGCAATGTATCTAAGGCAAGAGAGGACTAGCAGGAATACTGCAGCTCTACAGGCTACGGCTCCTTTTCCTGGACATTTCTGGAGCAACAGAGCAATGTTACACCATCCTTAAGCAGGATGTGAGGCTTGGCATAGGATGGATTATCAACATTGATGGGGCAGATGCAGCTATGCTCTAAACAAGAAGGGATGGGAGACAGCTCTGTGACCAGTAATACGTCTGTCACATCAAATAAGTCCAATTGGAGTTGTCACGGACCCATTGCTTCCTGGGAAGTCTATGCCATGTTTAGCATTGTGCAGTGATGGTTCAGTTGAGAGGAAGCCCTAAATACAATTTTATAGCAGTTTGTGCTACAGGTTATTTTACCTTACAAGAACTGATAAAGTTTGAGGTAGGAGGCTGGGATAGATCCTTTTCCCTTTCTTGGCACTGATGGAAAAAGTTATTCAGGTATGGATCCTAAAATGATAAACATTCACATTAATGTATATTATAGAAAAGATTAGAATTCAGCTCCATAAATTGGTTACAGCAACCACCTGTGATACTGAAGAACACACATGGTCCCTACTGCCTTAGACATAAGACACAGAAAGACAAATCTACTTATTAAGACAAACCTTGGCCAGCACAGCTTGCTACATACAACTTATTTTCAGTTGCTTTGACCACGCTTTTTTTCAGTGTTGTGAGCAATTAGTTTTTTCCTCATAATGTATGGGATTTCAATGGCCAGATTTTTTTTCTTCCTGGTGTGCACAGTTTATTTTCTTGATATTTAAACTGATATTCCACAATTTTTCTGTTGGTACAATCTTAAATAATTTATATTTTGCCTTAAAGTTGGTATTTCATCATTGTCACTTTGCCCTTCTACACCCAAATAAACTTTAAATGTTAGAGAAACAAATTTGTACAAGATTTTAAAATACCTTTCAGACATTCCTTGACACTTTTGGTTTGTAAGCAGGTAACAGAGCTAAGAGGAAATTCAGCTTACCTGAGTGTTTACTGTCGACACAACAAAAGTAGAGACTTTGAAAAGTGGTTTCCCACCATCTACCCATTTTACATCACAGCCAATCTGCTATTAAAGTAAAACAAAAAAAGTTAAATACATTTGCCCACTTATTTCCTACTTATTCAAGTCCGCATCAAATTTGCACTGCATAGCTCTGCACATGCACATGCGTGAACTGTGCTGGCTGCTGTGCTCTCACAACTGCAGAACTATTACCATACAAACCCACTCTTCAGCACAAGCCCACAAACACTATTATTTAAGGGATCACTGCCCCACCCTGTCCTCATGACAATAGCAAAACAAACACAAGGAGGCAGAAATAATTCAAACTGGACAGGATCAGTGGGAAAATATGATATCATACCACAAAACTGGAGAATGAATCATGATTGTGGATCACGTCAACTGGAGAATGAAAGTCATATGGCCTGAATTTGTGAAGAGAGTTCTTTTTGACCATTCTCATTCACATTTTGGAGATGTTAAGTATAATATTATAGAATAGACAGTTATAAAATACACTTTTTCCATATACACTTGTGATCAGCAACATATGACTCTCAGTCCAGTGGCACATATATTAGTTTATGCACTCAATGATATGCGTGTGAATATTCTGAAACAGATACCCTATTTATTGTTTACACTTACAGGTAAGTGCAAATGCAAATCTGATCTCATGTAAAACATCCGCAAAAAAATTCTCTGCACCATTTAAATAATACGAAAGCATGAATTAATACCTTTCCACTAGTTGGTTCTTGAAGGCTCAAGTAATTGTGAGGCAGACTGCTTGCCACTGGCACGTTGTGTTCTTGGGAAGCTAATTGGGCATCTTTCAACAAAGGAAGCCACGCATATCCCACTGTGCACAAGAACAAATCAACACGACTCTTCGGAAAAACAGGCTTCTCAAGTTCAAAGGAAGACAATAATATCCATCCAGAAATTCTGCAATCCTTATTTGAACATATATCATATATATTTATAATTGAAAGTAATTCTACTACAGGTACCTGGTGTTTCCAGAGCCTCTTTCTTTTTGGCATTAGCTTTTGCATTTATGTCACAGGTGACATGATAAAATGAAAACAGAATGTGGTGTTTCTTATGGAGTTGAGTGGGAAGTTCAATTTTCACCTGAAATGTAAAATGTTACACCTCACTTTAGTTTAAAATTGATTAAACCAGGCATCAGAGATGGTCTAAATGAGTGACATCTCTCCCTACACAGGTCTAAGTACAGCCTGCCTTTACTGGCTAGTGTTTGTCTGCATGGGTAATAGATGCTCTCTTAAGGAAATTGTTTAGGATTAATATCCATCACTTCTACTTAAAACAGCTTTTTTCATCTCCGTCTTGTGGATGAATATTTGTATTTATGATGAAAGACTGTAAGATCGAAGAGGACAGAGCTAAAGAATGATGTACTCTGCTTAGAAGTGAACACCTGCACTCTAACAGCCATAAATACCCATGACTATTGTCAAATTTTCAGGATGACCAAATCAAAAACTAAAATGGCATCTCTGCTACTGCTTCATCATTTCGTGGCAAAGACCAAGTAACAAAGGCTGACACAAAAATAAACTTTTATTTATGATTTCTGCTCAGTCTTAAATCCCGTACCACGTCATCCATGAATCCCTACAGATTGCGTTTGAGGTACTATTAAATTACTGGAATAAAAATACAAAGTAATCAAAACACATTACCATAGGAACTAATAAAAAAGACCCCTTGCCCCTGTGAGCTATGATAAACTTTATCCAAACTAATCCTATGCTCAAAGTAAGGTTTAGAAATTGTTGATAAATGCTTCCACTGTTAAATGAGCTTACGGGTAAGAATCGAATACCATACACATAGATATGAAATGGGCATTCAGACGTGGAGATTACGACAACTTTCTTGACAGCATGCTACTTAAAGACTGCACATGCTGTACTAGGAACATCTAGGACAGGTGCACACCTCTTCCAGCCAAATCAGCTATTAAGATCAGAATTCAGCTCTTTGTTCAAGCTGAAAGTAATCTGCCCAAACCAGATGCCTCACTAGTATCACAAGGAGAACACTTTCAGACGTGTTAAAATCCAAAACACTGTTCGCAAAGGAGTAGCAGGGATTTCAAGATCTCTAAAGATGTCACGCTTTAAGTTCCAACTCAGTTCCTAAACATGAATCTAAAAATTGACACTTCACATGTAGCTGTACATTATCTGCTGGTCTTGCCCTTGCCATTTTATCACAGTAAATTTTAACTGAAAAAGGAAGTTTTTCCAAGATCAAGCCAATAGTTTGGAAAATGCTGGCTATATACTAACACTGTTTGCCAGCCCTATCACTACCCATAAAGCAGTAGTGGAAAATCGAGAGCAGACATGTGACATTCACAGGCCAAACACACTAGTCAGTGAAAGGGCGAAATTAAGTTGACCTCCAGAAAGCCTGGGGAATCAATGCTCGGTGTTGGTGAAATGTAAAGATGCACGTGTGACTAACATTTGCCAAAGGCTAATGTATGATCTCTGTTCTATAGCTGCATCCTCAAGAACACCAGCTAAATGACTTGCTGCAGCCACTACACATCACCGCCGTAGATTCTGTTCAGACCACTGGATCACAAAATTGCCCAAATGCAGATCTTATGTCTCAAAGAGGGATTTCTTCTGACATTTGGCTCCACCTCTCATCATAATGTTTACTGTTTCCATTAAATTCAGAGATGCAGCTGGACCCTTAACGTAATCCAGACATGCATTTTAGAGACGTAGACTGTTCCTAATTAATTGTACAGCATCTTAACTGTACTCAGAACATCCTACAAAAGGAGTTGATTTAAGGAAAAAACCAAAACAAAACAAAACGTGAGGCTGTATGTAAATCTACATAACACAGGCCCATCCAGATACACAAGCAATTGAACAGAAGTATTCTTTACACATATTTTTCCATCTCATTGGCAAACATGTAGGACTGGTAGATATTTAATGAAAGAAAAAGCAGACTGACCTCATCATAGAAATCAGGATTCTGGGAATGATGCAGCACAGCGGTGTAGGCTGCTGTTGTAAATAATGGTCCACCTGGCTTCCCATAAATGCACTGATAAAAGTAAAATGCTTTAATTACATTGTGAAATTCTGCTGATACTAGTCTTGGTATATCCAATATGCATGTACACTGAAAACAATATCATGAAAGATTGATAATTACTTTGATCAAATATTAAAATAAATATTTTAAGTGCTCAAACTTGCAATTTTTTATACACACTTCCAGTAAAAGTCCATTGATTCTGTGAAAATTACCCTGTGCTCTACTAAGCAATGCAGATTCCTTAGACTTATTCCTTGCTGTTATCAATTTCAGAGCTTTACGAAAGCTATTTCACTTTATGCAGTTCAATACACAACACAATGCCTTTACTCACTTCTCAACGTTACAGAAGCTAAACCAGTTAATCTCCTTGCTGGTGGAGTCCAGTCTGAAGGCTCTCGATTATTGAGTGATGGCAACTTTATTGGTGGGGGGGCTACAGTACACCAATACTGTGCAGTAGCCCTTGGTCAATAGGAAAGTTAAGAACTAAGTCTAAGGTTCTTCTAATTTTGTTCCTCACTCTTCAATCGAGTGTACTGAGATCAGTGAGAAATGTAGGGTAAATAGTAAATTTTAGAATAAACAAGTTGCAATGTAAAAAATTATTAAGTTTTCTAATATTGTCTTCTTCCCCCTCCACTAGTCAGAAAGTTGGAACTGCAAAATGACCCTGTGAGCTGGAATTATTATGACCAGCTGGGATCAAACAGAACCAGAGTGCAACTGTAGAAGGATGCATGACAACATTCACTCTTTAACTGTTTTGGGTTAGTATAGCCCTGATTCCTGGGTTTTATAAGTAATTTCCTCAGAAACACTGTTCTCTGAATATACTCTTGTTGTGGCTCACCTTGAGTGGCTTTGTTCCTTCTTCATCAGAACTTTTAAATTCAATGCACACTGTTATATTCCGTGCCTGAAAATACAGGAATGTATTAAAGCTTAGATCAGAAATGGGCTACCCATTAAAACATAGGCAAACTATAAGGGCTGAAATAAGCTCTTTTCCAAATCTAGGAGAAACATGCAGATGGTATATCAACATTCAAAATGCATTTAAGTCACAGTAATATCACTAGAAATAATATTTCCAAGAAGAACTGTCAAAATGCAAGCCAGGTCTCAAACTGACTGTGTAGAAGCAGATTATAAAGTGACTGGCACTTACCTGTGTCTTGCCCTTAATTAATTTTAAAGCACCATGAACATGCAAATAGTACTAATTTTTTCATTTAAGAACTACAAATATTATCCAGATTAATTTTACCTGCACACATCATTTCATTAAAATACAGCCTTTCTGAAAATATGAAAAAAGTTATTACCACATTATCTCTCTTTGAACCACTGATACAACTTAGAATTAATCCCTAGATTAATTTCATTAAAATTGTACCAATGTTTTATGATGGCAAAAACTGAAAAAGATCAAAAGCCAAGTCAGTGACTCGCATCACCATTTTCCCTGCTTTTATGATGAGTTTCAACGAGAGCTCACGCAGTACACTACTACCCAATGTTGGCCTGAACTGGTCACATACTGTACCTTGCTGAAGTATTTTTGGCTATCATACTTGAGGTGTTTTGGATATATGTATATTTGGTTCTTGTATACTCTGTAAGGTCGAGAATATTTTGTTGATTCCTGTACAAACTCCTCAACTTCCACTGTAGGCTGATGCTCCTTTACATCATTAAATGGCTTGATTGGAATAAAAGATGAAGTTACACAGTCTTCAAAAGAACAGAAAAGAAAACCATCACGTATTATGTTTATTTTTACAGTCTTGCTACTAAGAATAAGCAATATTGAGATTGAACAAGTAAAATCCTGCCTTAGCTTGCAAAGAATAAGTAATGCTGAGATGCAATAGGCCAAATCCTGCATTAAATTGCATCCATGGTACCTCAGAACAATTCCAACATATCATCCTTAAATGGTTTATCTTGCTTGAGTTAAACAGTACAGCACTGAAAGCCTCTTTTGACACACACAGTATTTGATGGCAGAACAGCACCATTGTTATACGGACAATCTGAACAGAATATACTGAAGTGATGCTGTTTCTAATTAATTCTACAGCTCAATATCTCATTTAAGTTTTTCTATTATCTAATAACATGGTAAACGAAATGAAGAAACAAGTAGTGCAGAACTAGATGAAATACACAATTCAGTTGGGATAACTGAAAATCAGATCAAGAAACAGAAGATGAAAATAAGCACTCTGTCATCCAGACAGGAAGAGATTAAAAACGGACAGAGTATACTTTTGTCTGCCTGTGCCATTGAATCAGTAGGACATTTAACTTGACCACGGAGAACTCAAGGGCTGTTTGCACAAAAGCAGCTGAGAAGGTTCACCAACTTAGGGATGCCCCGAGTTATTTCTGGGAAAGGCAATTTGTAGGTCCTGCCTACAAATTCATTCCTCAAACCTTAGAATAACTCACAGGAAGAGCCTACTGCTTTGTGGTGAGGAAGCTGAAAGAATCTGGTGATCCCTTGTATACACTACACCCAATTTTACTTCCCTCTAAGCTAGCCCAAGAGGAAACTGCCAACTTCAGGATAGTGCAGGTCCTCTGCAGTACCAAGCAGGCGGGTAAGAAGCAGCTCTATGCCAGCTACAGCAGGGTGGTTTCTCTTTGCTTTATTTCAACAGACACTGAAAAATTTCTTCCCAGACTGCAGCCCAACAAAATAGGAATGTGCCTGATTGACTTGTATACCCAGCCAAGAGAGATACACAGCCAACAGACATATCTCCTGAATTAAGCTGGAAAGATCTATGTATGAAAACTTTTGTCTTTCCCAATCAAAATTAGCAGCATTAAAAGTGAACAGCTAAATTAAATCACTTGCACTTTTCAGCCAGAAGCAACCACCACCTGCTGTAGAGAAGGTTTATCCTCCCCAGCACCACCAATAGTTGATGATCACACAAATTCTTCTGCTGGCCTGTGAAGATACTCGGCATCACACACAAACTTCTGAAGGTTTGCCCTTCTGCTACTAACATTCCCAGTACTTGGGAGACTCTGCTCACTGCTCTTGCCCTACAAAGCCCATGTGGGCAGCTTTCTCGTTGGGCAAATCTCAGGTAACCCATCATAAGATATGAGGATGTGTTACATCTTATAATTTGGCCAGCTGCCCCTCAAACTTGATCTATAAGCATTCTGATTACATCCATTTTTGAATGTCATTGACCTTGTTTTTCATTAGAGAAATCTGGGGACCAGCCCAAGGATTAGAACGCAGTGCTGAGGCCACTCTGCAGAAGTCTTTCTGTGCCCTCCGCGCACTGCACTGCCAGTAGCCCATAGACGATCCACAGGGAAACAGAAACAGCGTCGAACTGAACACAAAAAGGGGAGTAAGTAATAAATGAAGTTTTTAGATACCAATAGCTCAGACAGGAGAGCAGGGATAGCCCACAGAGTGTGAGAAGAGGCAGCAGTAACAGGAAGAAGCCACCTGGGAAATGAAGGCTCCTGCAGTAGTTATGAGGGTCTGGTCTCTTCGCACCTCACCTCCACCGCACAGACACGCACACGGAGGCAGCAGCCCTGTTTGCTGCCAGCCGCATGGCTCTCAGCTACCAGCTACTCTCTGTGGCTGCCCTCCACACGAACGGAGCCTCACAGTCCAGGGTTTTAATGGGTGTTTTAGCGGGGGAAGCAAGGGATATGGCAGCAACAGTATCTGCTGCCCTGTTGCCAGCTTCGGGACCCTGACCTTCCAGAACAAAGGACAGCAAGCAGGGACCACACAGCACAGACGGGAGCTTCATGAACCTTTTTTTCCTCTTCCGTTCACTAGAGCTATGTGAGTTTGGATTCTTCCAATGCAGCAGAAAAGGCAGAAGTTTTGTTTCAGGTTAAACACCATCAGATAACACCCCCCGACACAGCACTGGCTCTAGCTCTTCTAGCTTAAAATAAATTCTTATAAAAAGAAATACCTACTTCTGTTGTCTAATGCAAATCAATGCTAATACGAAACAGGGTAGTGTCAGTCCCTAGAGACATAATTGTACCGGCAAATTCTTGACAAGATCTTTGGCCAAATTTCTTTTCAGTGGCTTTTCCTGGAAATAAAGGATTTTAGCACTAGCCTAGCATGATTTTAGCCTAGTCTATTTTGTGTGGGAAGGAGGTGCTCTAATAGAAGTGGTTACTCTATTACAAGGCTTCCTTCAGAGCTGGCTGAAGTCAAGAAGAGTTTTCATACAGATTTTAATTAATCCTACAGCATGGAAGCTTTCTGGTACAGTTTTTATATTATTTTACAGCCTTATTCAGAGTAAGAAAAATTTTCCCCACACCAAAGAAACATTTAAATCATTACTCTTTAGAGTGAGGGAATTTTCATTGACTTTCCACAGGACCCAGGCACTTTACTAGCACACACCCTTTAAAGCCAGACCTTCACCCGCCCACAGTGCATGCTGAGTCAGGCAACAGTACAAGGCCCAAGCTGCTTTGAACCATTTTACCTACTCCAAGCTAACACTTTCTTTTAATTTCAAAAATAAAAATTGCTTTTGAAACGTTAGTGAAACTAGTTTTTTGTCTAATACTATATGAAGATGTGTGATGACAGACTTCAGAGGAATTCCATGGTCCTGAGCTTTTTGCAACAGTGGGTCACAGAAATGTGGCCCTTGAAACAGAAAATTTAAAAAGAGATAAAAGCATCCAGTTAGAAGTGTCTGTCTCAGCAGTTGCTGCACTGATGCCAGAGTGGCCTCTGAATGAAGTCCTCCATCTAGTCTGCATTTTTGAAACCTGCTGCATGTCCCATACGTGCCAATTCACAGAGGATACAAGCATCACAACCCATCCACAGCGCAAGGCTATTAACCTCAAGCTACCCAAGTCCACTCAGCTCTTTGGCCTAATCCCTCAGAGACCAAAAAGTGGTCCTTGGACTCGCATCACGTGTGGATTCAGCATGTTGTGTTCCGTATAGCTGGGGTATATCTGGCCAGGTACAAGGCCAAACAAAGAACAGTGTAATTAAATCAAATCAAATCAACAACACTCCCCTGCATACATTACATACAACAGCGGACACTTCTACCAGAACTGTCTCAAGGCAGCAATTAATTATAAAGTGGAATCATACTTGGATGTTCCAAAGGAACACAATCGACTGCAATCTCCAAGCAGCCAGGTATAGTCTGTATTTTGTTAATCTTCTCTGCTCTGCAATGACAGAAACGAAAACATTTTAGAAAATAGAAACAAGGGAGATGAGACCTATCACAGGAATTAACCTAAAATGAAAACCAGAACCTGATTTAAGATATGTATACATATTAAACACATTTAACATACACCTACTGGCTACTAAACTCAAATCAAATGCAGTAGCAGGAAAGAAACTTGGTTTGTTTTGGTTTGGTGTTTTGTTTTTTTTCTTTCTTGGCCTCAGTCCTGCCTTCTCTTTGCAAGAAATATTATAGCATATTTTGTAGAAGAGGAAGAAACTGATGAACCAAACCTTATGAGAAAGAACTTACCCAATTTCTCTTTCTAAAATCCAAATCAAACGTTCTCTAAAAGGAATTAAATGACCACTGAGATGAGAGGAGTTCACAGCACCATGGCTTCTGCAAATGCCACACTGAAAAGGGACCGAGACATATTCCTCGTGCCCAAGCAATCTGAGAAGTGTTAAAACTCAGCTAGTGTTCCTTTTATCTAGGAGATGCTTTAGAAAGACAAACCCAGCAGTGGTGACTCTAATAAGAGTAGTGAGAACTTCAATAAAGTTTTCTGACTAGTCGCAGTAAGATGGCACAAGAGATTATGGACTCAATCTAATGCCTGTAGCTGACATTCATTCTTTTTATGATCTGATTTATACAAATGGAACAGAATAAGTTAATTAGATTAAATAATTTCTAGGTGCATTTAGAGTAGAAGAGACAAGATGAAATTAATGGTTTAATTCTCATGTCAGTTATCCAGTATAAACAAAGACTCTGTTCTAGAATTAACCTGATTTACACCTGTGTGGAAGACTATCCAGCCAAACTACTATTCACTAATTTACACACTGTCAAACTGTTGGAGAAGTTTTTTCCTTTCCAACAACCACTCTGCAGTTTGTCATGGAGACCCAAACAAACAAAAGCAAGGAGTGGGGAAACCATTAAAGAATGCATTTGCATTTTTCTTTCTTTCTCTTTTTTTCTCTGAGATAATGTTCTCTTGTTGGTTACTTCACATGCATGTCCCCAGACGGAAGCTAATTTGACCAATCACTATCTTTAGGTTATAATAACATTTATGTGCCAAATGACGTTTTAGTTTTCCTGGAAAGTCCAACATAAAGCACTCTTTGGCAGGTAAGAGGCTAATATGAAAAACACAAAATTAATATGGCCACTTCAGCACAAGGTGTAAAATGAAGGAAAAAAGCTGTGAAAATTATACTGCACAGCTTTATAAAACTTCTTTTGCTTCTCAAACCAAATTAAAAACTGTTCCTTACCTTCTGTATTCTGCTATTAGTTTAATCAAATCTTCCATGGAAATCTTATTACTTTCTTGCCTGAATAAAGGTGAGAATCGGGAGTCTCTGTCAACATTTCCCTGATTATCTTTAAACACTGGTCTATAAAGAAAGAAAAATGACATGTTTGTAAACACCCACCCATATATATATTTGAACATTTGAAATTGTCATGTAATCTTTTAACAATGTTATGAGTTCTTAGAAAATAAATGGCTCCCTGCAGAGCTTTGCACAAGAAAGTCCTTCCAAGCTGTACATTTGAAGGAACATAGGCAATTTCAGTTTACTCGCATGTGCAGTCCTGGTCCTGCAAAGACTTAAGACCTTGTTTAATCTGACCCGATGCAGACAGTCCCCACTGACCTCAGGTGCAGTGTGGCTGCTCACAGTTTGGAGCTGCTGGGGTTTAATGCTAGAACAGATCACCATCTAGTTCAGCATCTGCTATTTTTGCCCCTTCTTCTGTAGCTAAGTCTCACTTGAACAAGCTGGATATGTACAGCACCTCACGAGAGCCAGCCCTCTGCTCCCAGCCAGCTCTCCATCACCCTGCCCGCAAGGCTGCCTTCTCCAGCCTCTCGGCAAGCTCTTGGGGCAGCCCCAGAGAGATCAGCCCTGGCTGAAAGCCTCCACCCCTCAAGCCTGACGGGACTTCACCGTCTTGCTCACACACCAAGGACATGACTCCTCAATGAAGAGACTGACTCCTTATTTCAAGGAGGCATTTTGAAGAATTCATTACATCAGTAGGTAGTTTCATCCAAGAAGTTATTATCCAATGAAAATAATGATAATTTTAAATAACAGGAATCAGAGCAAATGTCAAATCCCAGTCACTACGTCTCACCATGTAAAGAAACATATGCGTCTGCAGAACCAGGTTAGAGACCTCTACTGAATGCTCCTATGCATTAAATCTGTTCTGTGCCCTCCAGGAGCATGACATCAACTCACTGGGGCTTAGCTTTCCTTCACAAAACAAGCGTGTAGATCACTGACTAAATTTTTGGTGAACCAGATACAAAGTGCCAAATGAAATGGAAAAAAAGGATATCCTCTATAACTGGGAACAGCAAGTATCAGCTGTTGTGTGCACAGGAAAACATTCCCAGG